>NC_057800.1:140177290-140477290 GCF_018294505.1 Triticum aestivum
TCCCGCCCCTCCGCCGCCATGGAGACCATGGACCAGAGGGGGAACTCTCCTCCCATCTAGGGGGGAGGCCAAGGAAGAAGAAGGAGGGAGGCTCTCTCCCCCTCTCTCCCGGTGGCGTCGGAACGCTACCGGGGCAAGGATCGTGACGGCGATCTACATCAACAGTATTAC
This sequence comes from Triticum aestivum, assembly GCF_018294505.1. Classification (NCBI taxonomy): domain Eukaryota; kingdom Viridiplantae; phylum Streptophyta; class Magnoliopsida; order Poales; family Poaceae; genus Triticum; species Triticum aestivum. The sequence goes on from NC_057800.1 coordinate 140,177,462, forward strand.
TACCGTCAACACCAACTTTCTCCCCCTCTATGCAGTGGTGCAACGCCCCTTCTCCCCGATGTAATCTCTACTTAAACATGGTTCTCAACTCCATATATTATTTTCCAATGATCTATGATTATCCTATGATGTTTGAGTAGATATGTTTTGTCCTGTGGGTTAATTGTGATCTTGGTTGGTATGATTGTATATTTCATTTATGGTGTTGTCCTACGGTGCCCTCCGTGTCGCGCAAACGGAGGCCCCCCCACTGTAGGGTGTTGCAATATGTTCATGGTTTGCTTATTGTCGGTGTTGCGGGGGTGACAACAGCCTAAACGCGGATAAGTGGTTATGGCGTATGGGAGTAAAGAGGACTTGATACTTAATGCTATGGTTGGGTTTTATGACCTTAATGATCTTTAGTAGTTGCGGATGCTTGCTAGGGGTCCAATCATAAGTGCATATGATCCAAGTAGAGAAAGTATGTTAGCTCATGCCTCTCCCTCATGTAAAATTACACGAATGATTATTGGTACTTGTTAACGATTACCTAGGGACAAATGACTTTCTTGTTGACAAAAGATATCCATTTTTATTACCTTGCAATTTATTCGTAGTTTTATTCTTGCAAAATAGTTTCATACTTATTTTTGGTAAAGCAAATGTCAAGTGTGCGTAGAGTTGTATCGGTGGTCGATAGAATTTGAGGGAATATTTGCTCTATCTTTAGCTCCTCGTTCGGTTCGACACTCTTATTTATCGAAGAAGGCTACAAACGATCCCCTATACTAGTGGGTTATCAGTTTCCCATATCAATATCGACGACGTCTTCTGGCTCCAACCGATAACTTCCTGCATGTTGCGTCAACAATGTTTATCTGGCTCTAATGTTGTTGCATAGGTTGCACTCCCAGTGGTGCACAATGAGTGAAGCTCGATGCCGCCCTAAACATCTCAAACAACATGGGTGGATTAACGAGCGACTCGGCACTTTAAGCTCATGCCCGTTAAGCTCGTTAATATTAACGAGCAGAAAACTTTGCTCTGTTCGAAGCTCGTTAAGCTCGCGAGCGCTTGTTAATAGATTCTGATGTGTTTATGGTCTATAGGTTGAGTGTCTAGATGTGTTTTTAAGAAGGAAGGTGGTGACTACAAAGGGGAATGCACTAGTTTGTTGCCTCCTATGTAGATTAAACTGAATAGATGGCTGAGGTCCTACAAAACTGTTACGTGAGATGAAAATATGTGTTGTGTTGTTACAAACGAGCTTAACGAGCTACTCGTTTAGCTCGTTTGTTAAGCTTAATGAGATAAAGTCGATGATTGGCTCTGTTCATTAAGAATCAAGCCACGTGTTGGGGAACATAGTAATTTCAAAAAATTTCCTACGCACACGCAAGATCATGGTGATGCATAGCAACGAGAGGGGAGAGTGTTGTCTACGTACCCTCGTAGACCGAAGCGGAAGCGTTGACGCAACATAGAGGAAGTAGTCGTACGTCTTCCCGGTCCGACCGATCCAAGCACCGTTACTCCGGCACCTCCGAGTTCTTGGCACATGTTCAGCTCAATGACATTCCCCGGGCTTCGATCCAGCAAAGCTTCGGGGAGGAGTTCCGTCAGCACGACGGCGTGGTGACGATGATGATGTTCTACCGACGTAGGGCTTCGCCTAAACACTGCAACGATATGACCGAGGTGGAATATGGTGGAGGGGGGCACCGCACACGGCTAAGGAACGATCACGAAGATCAACTTGTGTGTCTATGGGGTGCCCCCTGCCCCTGTATATAAAGGATGGAGGAGGAGGAGGCCGGCCAAGGCTTGGTGCGGCCAGGATGTGGAGTCCTACTAGGACTCCAAGTCCTAGTAAGAGTCCACCAAGAGGGGAGGAAGGGAGAAGGAAGTGGAGGAGAAGGAAAGGTGGCCGGCCCCTTTTCCCTAATCCAATTCGGACCAGAGGGGCGGGGGAGGGGGGGGGCGCAGCAGCCCCTTGGCCCTTTCTCCTCTTCCCACTAAAGCCCATCAAGGCCCATTGCTTCTCCTGTAACTACCCGGTACTCTGAAAAATACCCGAATCACTCGGAACCTTTCCGATGTCCGAATATAGTCGTCCAATATATCGATCTTTACGTCTCGACCATTTCGAGACTCCTCGTCATGTCCCCGATCTCATCCGGGACTCCGAACTCCTTCGGTACATCAAAACTCATAAACTCATAATATAACTGTCATCATAATGTTAAGCGTGCGGACCCTACGGTTCGAGAACAATGCAGACATGACTGAGACAAATCTCCGGTCAATAACCAATAGCGGGACCTGGATGCCCATATTGGCTCCTACATATTCTACGAAGATCTTTATCGGTCAGACCGCATAACAACATACGTTGTTCCCTTTGTCATCGGTATGTTACTTGCCCGAGATTCGATCGTCGGTATCCAATACCTAGTTCAATCTCGTTACCGTCAAGTCTCTTTACTCGTTCTGTAATACATCATCCTGCAACTAACTCATTAGTTGCAATGCTTGCAAGGCCTAAGTGATGTGCATTACCGAGAGGGCCCAGAGATACCTCTCCGACAATCGGAGTGACAAATCCTAATCTTGAAATACGCCAACCCAACATGTACCTTTGGAGACACCTATAGAGCTCCTTTATAATCACCCAGTTACGTTGTGACGTTTGGTAGCACACAAAGTGTTCCTCCGGTAAACGGGAGTTGCATAATCTCATAGTCATAGGAACATGTATAAGTCATGAAGAAAGCAATAGCAACATACTAAATGATCGGGTGCTAAGCTAATGGAATGGGTCATGTCAATCAGATCATTCAAATAATGATGTGATCCCGTTAATCAAATAACAACTCTTTGTCCATGGTTAGGAAACGTACAGGGACAAGCATTCATGACCCAACATCGAACGTGTCGGTCATCAGCGAGTGAATCCAGGCTGTAGCACTGGGCTAACAGGACTCCGGTGAACCGGGCTGTAGCGGGCTAGCAGGACTCCGGTATTCATCGCGTGACATTTCCCCGAAGGGACAGACACAGGATCGAAGAAGGACACATGCCGGCCTGCCTAAGTGTTCCAGAGCAGTAGCAAGCTACCAGGGCTCAGTGGAAGCACTAGGAGAAATTTCCCGGTAAGAGAGGCTACTAAGAATAAACAACTAGATAGTCAGATCCCACACATAGCAATACACATTACACGTACGCATAACATGCAAGTATGTGCTGTACAACATGGCATCACAGCATAACTCAACAACTCATATAGAAAAAGGCTCAGAAGAGCCGTCATAGCAATTATTGCAAACAGGGGTCACAAGACCCATCATACAGAGCATACAAGCAACAAGCGGAAGCATTACATGTCTGGGTACAGACATCTACAAATGAAAAAGGCTGAAGAGCCTGACTATCTACAACATTCGATCAAGATCGTAGCTGAGGTACTAGCTACTAGTCGAAGTCCACGAGAACACTAGTAAGACCGAAGTCTCCGCTGCAAAAACATAAATAAAGCAACATGAGTACAAAGGTACTCAGCAGGACTTACATCAGATCCTATCATACATGCATTTGTATCAAGAGGGTAATGTGGGGTTTAGTTGCAGCAAGCCAGCTTTGACTCTGTGGCTATCCTGTTCTACGACTACCAGAAACTCTGGAGGTGAAACAACGTACACGAGTCCACTAATCACCACACAATACACTACTATGGACTCATCCCCGTCTCCCTACGAGAAGGCCATCCATAGCACTCACCCTTGTCTTGAGCATTTTAGGGTATCCGCTTCAAGTTGTCTATGTACCATGTAAGCATCCAAGAAGTCCATAACCGCGGACCCGGCTATTCGAATAGATCATGTTAACCCTACAGGGGTGTACTTCTTCACACACGCTCTCGCCACTTACCGCCATGTACACGTCATGTATCTCGACAACCTTCAAGCGGAAGCCTGGCGAGGGTGTCGGCCACGACCTGACTAACCACACAAGACTCTAATCCAGGTTTATCGCCTATTCGGGTTCCATCCGCAAGGAGATCCGGCCGGGGTTTCACTCACGGCCCCAAACGATGTGTGCAGGGTTCCCAAGCCCACCTCGCCGGATGGATCTACGCTTGGTACACCGTGCCACTGGTGCCTAGTCTGTCCCAAGCCCACCTGGCCGGGTGCCACTTGGTAGACTACTAACACTACCTACAAACGCCAGAAACTAGTTGCGACTCCTGGACAGAGATCAAGTTGGTTAATAAGTCGAGAGGGGTCGAGTTACCGGAACCCAATGTGTGGTAGTATCGAGTCATTGGACAACATACACAGAACTCAGTGCTTAAGGACGGTTCCAGTGAGACAACCCACCATGTACTCCTACATGGCCTCTCACCGCTACCTTTACCAAATCGTGTTCACACACTTAACTCTCAGCACCAGAACATATCGTAACACTCCAATTCATTCCCAATGAATCAGACCTGACACAACTCTAAGCAATAGCAGGCATAGCATGGTAGGAACACATCAGTGGCTTCAATCAACTCCTACACATGCTAGTGGGTTTCAACTATTTACTGTGGCAATGACAGGTCATGCAGAGGAATGGGTTCAACTACCGCAGCACAAAGTAGCAGATGAATCGTTGTTGTCCTAATGCAATAACTGAGAGCAGGAGCGAGAGAGTAGGGTTTTATTGAAATGAACAAGGGGGTTTGCTTGCCTGGTAAAACAACAAGGGAGGCACTGCTTCACCGACAGGTACTCTGGAACGTCTCCGGAGCAGGACCTATCGAGAAGGAACGGTGCCGGCAATCAAAACACAATCATATGCAACAATATGATGCATGAGCATGGCATGTAGATGTGATGCTGTTTGAGCTAATGCAACTAGTATTCAATTGAATGAAGTCCATTTGAACAAAAGGTTCAAATGCAACTCCAAAAATAAGTCTCTTAATATGCCATAATGTGTTTTCTCATATACAGCATGTATAAGTTGGTTTGTCATGCATGAAACTAGTACAGATGGAAAGATTGCATTTTTCTGATAATTTTTCATATATAAATTATTTCAATCTGAGCTACGGTTGAATTTCTATGAATTTTTGAAGTTTAAATCAATTTCTGGAATTTCCTGATTTAATTTAAATCCAGAATTATATATTGCGTCAGCATTGAGTAAGCATGACGTCAGCAGTCAACTGGGCTGGTCCGGGTCAACCCTGACGTGTGGGACCCACACGTCAGTGACAGGGGGGTTAACCCCGAATCAAACCTGGGCTGATTAGCTTTGACTAAGCCCTGGGGCCCACTCGTCAGCGTCAGAAGGTGGGGATTAGTGCATAATTAACGGAGCCACGTCAGCCCGCCGGAGTTCTGGCCAGCGGCGACCAATAACGCGGCGGCGACTTGCCGGACTTGCGCTACAAGCGGCGTTTGGTCGCGCGAAGACCACCGGGGCGTAGCCCGTCGTCGTCCACATCCAGGGAAGCTGGTGGGCGGCTGCGGGGGCGCCGGAGCTCACCGGAGCAAAGCTCACGGCGGCGGCCAGAGTTCGGGATAGCGCGGGCGTGGGGCTGCAGCTCGCGTTCGAGCGAACGGAGGGCACAGACGGTAGCTACGAGGCAGCAGGAGCACATCGAGCTATCTACGCGAGGCGGAGGTGCTCGGGGGCACGGAGCTCGCCGGCCATGGCGGACGGCGGCTTCGGGCGCTCGCGGGGCAGCGGCTACAGGGCACGCGCGAGAGAGAGAGGTGAGGGGAAAGGAAGAGGGGCTCACGGCGGACTCGCAGAGCAGGCCGGTGTGCTCGGGGACGTCCTGAGTCCGGCGAATCGACGGCGATGGCGGCGAGGTCGATCTCCGGCGTCGGTGGTGAAGAAGACAACGGCGTCGGCGATGGAGCGCGTCCGGAGGTGCGTGGCTTGACGAGGAGGTAGAGGGGGTCGTGGCGGAGCTGGGAAGCGTGTCAGGGAGGCGAGGGGAGGCCGGTGGCCACGGCAACGGCGAGCGATGGCGGCGGCAGCGCTCGGGTGCGCTCGGGGAAGAGAGAACCAGGGAGGAGGGAGAGCGAGAGGGAGGGGAAAAGGACCCGGGGCGGCTGCATGGCGACGATCCGGACCATCCAGAGCGGCGAGGGGAGGACAGGCAGGCAGGAAGGGAGGAGGCGTGGCGCGGTGGCGCGCGCGCGCGCCGGGCATGCTCCGTTCCCCTGTCGGGAAGGAAGACGACAGAGGAGGGGAGCCAGGTGGCTGGGCCACCTGCTGGCTGGGCCACCTGCTGGCTGGGCCGGCCTGCTGCGGCTGGGCTGCACAGGGGAAGCCCCAGGTAAGCCCCTCCTTCTTTTATTTCTGTTTTTCTATTTTTTCTGACATTTGTTTTGATTTAATAAAAATACTAAACCATTTTATTTGCTTATGCCAATTTTTGTAGGGGCTAATGGTATTATTCCAGAGCTCCTTTATAAATGGCATAATTTTTGGAGATATATTAATATATATAACTAATATATTTCCAATGCAAATATTTATCGAATTAATCCAAATGGCCAAAATAAATATCCATGAGCTCCTAAAAATATTGTTTTGATTTTTATCTCTGTCCAATATTTTCAGAGAGCAACATGAGCATTTTCTTGGACCCTTTTGGAGAAATTTTTATTTGGGTCATTTTCAAAAATGATTCCGAGGGTTCCACCAATCCTCATTTCAAATTTAAATGAAATTTAAATATGATGCACAACTGACTGGCTAGTCTAGGTCATACCAGACTAGGGATGTGACAACTCGCCCCCACTTTAAAAAATCTCGTCCCGAGATTCAGGGGTCGACGGAAAGAAAGCGGGGTACTCCAGTCGAAGACGATCTTCTCGTTCCCAAGTAGCTTCTCTCTCGGAATGATGGGACCACTGAACTTTGAGAAACTTGATGTTCTGACGTCGAGTGACACGCTCTGCTTGATCAAGAATGCGAACCGGGTACTCTCGGTAGGTGAGGTTATCTTGGAGATCAAGCGTTTCGTGGTCCACTCCGCGGATGGGATCCGAGAAGCAACGCCTGAGTTGAGAGACGTGGAAGACATCATGAACTCGCGAAAGATGTGGGGGTAGTTCCAACTGGTAGGCAACCTCTCCTCGTTTAGCGAGAATACGAAAAGGACCAATGTAACGAGGAGCCAACTTGCCCTTGATACCGAAACGATGGGTACCCTTCAAAGGAGTAACCCGAAGGTAAGCTTGGTCGCCAATTTCATAAGTCATATCCTTATGATGACGATCGTACTGGCTTTTCTGACGAGACTGGGCTGTTTTCAAATTCTCACGAATGATGCGAACTTGCTCTTCTGCCTCCTGGATCATGTCCGGTCCAAAGAATTGTCTTTCACCGGTTTCTGACCAGTTCAAAGGTGTTCGACATCTTCGTCCATAGAGAACCTCAAAAGGAGCTTTCTTGAGGCTGGATTGGTAGCTATTGTTATAAGCAAACTCGGCGAAAGGAAGACATTTCTCCCAATCCATACCGAAGGAGATAACGCAAGCTCTGAGCATGTCTTCGAGAATTTGATTGACCCGTTCCACCTGACCACTCGACTGAGGGTGGAAAGCGGTACTGAAGGAAAGATGGGTTCCCATGGCAGTTTGGAAGCTCTCCCAAAAATGAGAAGTAAAAAGACTGCCACGGTCTGAATTGATCTCTAGTGGAACACCATGAAGTGACACTATTCGAGAAATATATAAGTCAGCAAGCTGACCAGCAGTGATACTTTCCCGAACAGGAAGGAAGTGAGCCACTTTGGAAAGACGATCAACGACTACGAAGATAGCGTTATTCCCTTTCTTGGTCCTGGGAAAGCCGGTAATGAAGTCCATACCAACTTTATCCCATTTCCACTCAGGAATAGCTAAAGGCTGAAGGGTGCCAGCAGGCCTTTGATGCTCTGCCTTAACGCGACGACAAACGTCACAGTTAGCAATGAACTCAGCGATTTCTCTCTTCATCCTAGTCCACCAGAACCTCTGGCGTAGATCCTGATACATCTTAGTACTACCGGGATGAATTGTGAGAGGAGATTCATGCGCCTCCTTAAGAATCAATTGTCAAAGATGTTGCTTCTTGGGGACCACCAGGCGGTTCCCAAAGAAAACAACACCCCGATCATCTATAGAAAAACTACCAGCAATACCCTTGGCAATGTTTCTCTTGATCCGGGTAATCCCCGTATCATGCTTCTGGGCTTCTATGATAAGATCCACAAGGGTAGGTTTCGCCACCAAGGTAGAAAGGAATTCGTGAGGAGCAATGTGAAGATTAAGCTTACAGAATTCCTCATGGAGAAGTGGTTGGCCTTGCTGCAACATGAGATTGTTGCAATAGGATTTACGGCTTAGAGCATCAGCCATGACATTGGCTTTGCCTGGGGTGTAGGTAATCCCTAAATCATAATCTGTGATCAACTCCAACCATCGTCTTTGCCTAAGGTTCAAATCTGGTTGGGTGAAGATATACTTGAGACTCTGGTGATCGGTGTAGATCTCGCAACGTTTACCAAGGAGGTAATGTCGCCAGGTCTTAAGTGCATAGACTACGGCTGCAAGCTCTAGATCATGTGTGGGATAATTATCCTCATGTGGATGCAACTGTCGAGATGCATAGGCAATCACATGACGATCCTGCATAAGAATGCAACCTAGTCCCTGTCGTGAGGCATCGCAGTAGATAATAAAGTCTTTAGTGAAATCCGGTGGCACAAGTATGGGAGCAGAAGTCAGGCGTCTTTTCAGTTCCTGAAAACTGTGTTCACACTGTGGGGACCACTCGAACTTTTTATCTTTCTTGAGAAGTTCCGTGAGGGGTTTGGCTACTTTGGAGAAGTTTTCAACAAAGCGGCGACAATAGCTGGCTAGACCAAGGAAACTCCTAACTTGTTTAACGGTCTCAGGTGGAGTCCAATCGAGAACGGCTTGAACTCTCTCGGGATTGACAGCAATGCCCTTACCAGAGATTACGTGGCCTAGGTAGGTCACTTCTGGCAACCAAAATTCACACTTGGAGAACTTGGCATAAAGGCGGTGCTCTCTGAGTTTTTCTAAAACAAGTCTAAGATGTTCGGCATGCTCTTCCTCGTTCTTCGAGTAGATAAGAATATCATCGAGGTAAACCACGACGAACTTATCTAAGTACTCCATGAAGATCGAGTTCATCAAGCGGGAGAATGTGGCTGGGGCGTTGGTTAGGCCAAAGGACATGACGGTGTACTCGTACTGACCATAACGAGTGACAAAAGCTGTCTTGGGAATGTCCCCGTTCTGATCTTGATTTGATGGTAGCCTAACCTTAGATCCATCTTGGAAAAGACTGAGGATCCAGCGAGCTGATCATACAGGTCGTTGATCCTGGGGAGCGGATACTTGTTCTTTATCGTGACCAAATTAACGGGACGATAATCAACGAACCATCCGGTCCGTACCGTCTTTCTTCTTGACAAAGAGGACGGGGCAAGCCCAAGGAGAAGAACTAGGACGGATGAAACCCTTTTGCAAGGACTCATCGAGTTGTTTCTTAAGCTCGGCTAGTTCTAAGGGTGCCATCTTGTAGGGTCTCCGGCGATTGGAGCAGTTCCTGGGATAAGATCTATGACGAACTCTACATCTCTGTCAGGCGGAACACCTGGCAGTTCCTCTGGAAAGACATCCGGAAAGTCACGGACTACCGGGATATCTTCAAGGTCTGGAAGAGGGCTGGCATTAAGGGAATAGAGCTGACGCTTTGCAACTCCAGTGGAGACAATGGCTATCTTGCCAGATGGGTGTGTGAGCTGAACAGACCTGGTGAAACAATCAATCTTGGCATGATGAGCTGTCATCCAGTCCATACCCAAGATGATGTTAATATCCGAAGACTTGAGAGATATCAAGGAGGCAAGGAATGCAAGTCTGTCCACAAGGATTTCATTGCCATAACTTATCCTAGAAGTTTGCCATTTGGATCCAGGAGTTTGAATAAGTAGTGGAGAGGGCATATCACAAAATGACATGTTGTGCAAGCGGGCATAGCTTTCAGAAATGAAGGAATGAGACGCTCCAGTATCGAACAAAACCGATGCTGGATGACAGTTGACAAGGAGTGTACCAAGAACGACATCTGGATCATCATGAGCGGCTTTAGCTGAGACGTGATGCACACGTCCATGTTCAGTGGGAGCTGACTTGGCACTGATCATCTTGCGTGATGGCTTACCATGGCCAATAGACTTCTCGGGCTGGGGTGGAGCAACTCTGGTCTGAGTGCAAATACGGGCAGTGTGGCCTGGCTCTCCGCACTTGTAGCAAATCTTGGAGGTAGGATGTGGACCTGCATTGGAAGGCGGTCCACCAATAGGCCTGGGTGGAGCATACTGCTGAACTGGATGAGGTGCCACATAAGATGGCCTCGATACATCTTTGGGCGGAAGAGCGGAGTTTGGAACCCAAATCCGGCGTTTCTGGGAACTAGAGCCAGAGGGAGATCCCAAATCACGGGTGTGCTTACGAGACTCCTGGTAAGTGAGTTGAGCTGTCTCTGCATTGATGGCCTTGTTCAAAAGGGCTTGGAATGTATCACAATGATGCAGGTGGAGATCACGGCGCAACTTGGGGTTGAGACCCTTCCGGAACCTAGCCTGCTTCTTGGCGTCCGTGGACACTTCTTCTGTGGCATAGCGGGCAAGGTTCTCGAACTCTCTGCTATAAGCATCAACAGCCATCTTACTCTGGGTGAAACTACAGAACTCTTCTCTCTTGCGATCAAGGAGGGCCTCAGGAATGTGATGCTCGCGAAAAGCCTCAACGAAATCCCTCCAGGTGGAAGTCTGGCCAGCTGGAAGCATAGCCTCATAGTTCTGCCACCAAAGACTAGCAGGACCTTCCAGGTGGTATGTGGCATAGGTGACCTTTCATCTTCAGCTACGCTCGCGGAACGCAGCTTATGAGTGATGCTACGGAGCCAATCATCTGCATCGAGTGGCTCGATGGAATGATGAAAGGTAGGTGGGTGCAAGCGAATGAAGTCATGAATGGTCACAGACTTATTGGACTGATGTGCGGTGTTCTCCTCGATACGTGCCAACAAGCGGTTGGACTCACGCTTGTTCCTCTCCATCTCTAGCATGAACTCTGTCAACGAAGGCTGATCAGGAGGATCCTCATCCCTACCATCTCCGTGGTTCTGGCTACGAGCAACGGAACTTCGCTTAGCCGATGACATCCTGAGAAACGAACCAAGGACGAAATCAGCATCAACTATGGACTGTAGAATGTAGGACAAGGAATTAGTATCTCTCGAACTCCTAGGGAAATTTCGGCAGCATAACGGCAGTAAAATGCTCAGAATGAGACATCCTACTAAAAATGGGGTGGTAACGTACTCATCATCATTACTCAAGGTTCTGAGATCATACTAAACAGACTACACCGGAAATACTCAAACTGGGTATGACTCTGATCAACCAATCCTATGGGACTACGGAGTAGTAACACGTGATCCTGATAGACGGAAGAGAAGCCTAGTTCCTTAACCCCGTAGGAAAGATAGGATGACTCAGATCAGAAGGCCATGAGGTAAAGGAGTAAAAGAGCCTTACGTTCCTTCCCACAATCAATTCCCTTACATAACTAAAGAATTTCTAGACTCAACTTCGACCAGTATGGCTTGGTAAACCTACAGGCAGTCAGGCTCTGATACCAAAGCTGTCAGGACCCCGACTCGATGCCACATCGATCTAGCATGTAACACCTCATATCACTTTGCGGCCTCACGCACGGTATCCCCACGGGTGTCGCCTCACTTTTGGCCGGGACCGTTTGCGCATTTTGGCACACGTATATGATGGTGTCGCTAGCATCCATATGATAAAGAGCCCGGGCTGACATGGCTAGTCGTAAACCCAAAGTGGCACTAACTTACAGGGACAGGCATCCATGACCCAGCATCGAACGTGTCGGTCATCAGCGAGTGAATCCAGGCTGTAGCACTGGGCTAACAGGACTCCGGTGAACCGGGCTGTAGCGGGCTAGCAGGACTCGGTATTCATCGCGTGACATTTCCCCGAAGGGACAGACACAGGATCGAAGAAGGACACATGCCGGCCAGCCTAAGTGTTCCGGAGCAGTAGCAAGCTACCAGGGCTCAGTGGAAGCACTAGGAGACATTTCCCGGTAAGAGAGGCTACTAAAGATAAACAACTAGATAGTCAGATCCCACACATAGCAATACACATTACACGTACGCATAACATGCAAGTATGTGCTGTACAACATGGCATCACAACATAACTCAACAACTCATATAGATAAAGGCTCAGAAGAGCCGTCATAGCAATTATTGCAAACAGGGGTCACAAGACCCGTCATACAGAGCATACAAGCAACAAGCGGAAGCATTACATGTCTGGGTACAGACATCTACAAATGAAAAAGGCTGAAGAGCCTGACTATCTACAACATCCGATCAAGATCGTAGCTGAGGTACTAGCTACTAGTCGAAGTCCACGAGAACACTAGTAAGACCGAAGTCTCCGCTGCAAAAACATAAATAAAGCAACATGAGTACAAAGGTACTCAGCAAGACTTACATCAGATCCTATCATACATGCATTTGTATCAAGAGGGTAATGTGGGGTTTAGTTGCAGCAAGCCAGCTTTGACTCTGTGGCTATCCTGTTCTACGACTACCAGAAACTCTGGAGGTGAAACAACGTACACGAGTCCACTAATCACCACACAATACACTACTATGGATTCATCCCCGTCTCCCTACGAGAAGGCCATCCATAGCACTCACACTTGTCTTGAGCATTTTATAGTATCCACTTCAAGTTGTCTATGTACCATGTAAGCATCCAAGAAGTCCATAACCGCGGACCCGGCTATTCGAATAGATCATGTTAACCCTGCAGGGGTGTACTTCTTCACACACGCTCTCGCCACTTACCGCCATGTACACGTCATGTATCTCGGCAACCTTCAAGCGGAAGCCTGGCGAGGGTGTCGGCCACGACCTGACTAACCACACAAGACTCTAATCCAGGTTTATCGCCTATTCGGGTTCCATCCGCAAGGAGATCCGGCCGGGGTTTCACTCACGGCCCCAAACGATGTGTGCAGGGTTCCCAAGCCCACCTCGCCGGATGGATCTACGCTTGGTACACCGTGCCACTGGTGCCTAGTCTGTCCCAAGCCCACCTGGCCGGGTGCCACTTGGTAGACTACTAACACTACCTACAAACGCCAGAAACTAGTTGCGACTCCTGGACAGAGATCAAGTTGGTTAATAAGTCGAGAGGGCTTGGAGCGCCCGGAGCCCAATGTGTGGTAGTATCGAGTCATTGGACAACATACATAGAACTCAGTGCTTAAGGACGGTTCCAGTGAGACAACCCACCATGTACTCCTACATGGCCTCTCACCGCTACCTTTACCAAATCGTGTTCACACACTTAACTCTCAGCATCAGAACATATCGTAACACTCCAATTCATTCCCAATGAATCAGACCTGACACAACTCTAAGCAATAGCAGGCATAGCATGGTAGGAACACATCAGTGGCTTCAATCAACTCCTACACATGCTAGTGGGTTTCAACTATTTACTGTGGCAATGACAGGTCATGCAGAGGAATGGGTTCAACTACCGCAGCACAAAGTAGCAGATGAATCGTTGTTGTCCTAATGCAATAACTGAGAGCAGGAGCGAGAGAGTAGGGTTTTATCGAAATGAACAAGGGGGTTTGCTTGCCTGGTAAAACAACAAGGGAGGCACTGCTTCACAGACAGGTACTCTGGAACGTCTCCGGAGTAGGACCTATCGAGAAGGAACGGTGCCGGCAATCAAAACACAATCATATGCAACAATATGATGCATGAGCATGGCATGTAGATGTGATGCTGTTTGAGCTAATGCAACTAGTATTCAATTGAATGAAGTCCATTTGAACAAAAGGTTCAAATGCAACTCCAAAAATAAGTCTCTTAATATGCCATAATGTGTTTTCTCATATACAGCATGTATAAGTTGGTTTGTCATGCATGAAACTAGTACAGATGGAAAGATTGCATTTTTCTGATAATTTTTCATATATAAATTATTTCAATCTGAGCTACGGTTGAATTTCTATGAATTTTTGAAGTTTAAATCAATTTCTGGAATTTCCTGATTTAATTTAAATCCAGAAATTATATATTGCGTCAGCATTGAGTAAGCATGACGTCAGCAGTCAACTGGGCTGGTCCGGGTCAACCCTGACGTGTGGGACCCACACGTCAGTGACAGGGGGGTTAACCCCGAGTCAAACCTGGGCTGATTAGCTTTGACTAAGCCCTGGGGCCCACTCGTCAACGTCAGAAGGTTGGGATTAGTGCATAATTAACGGAGCCACGTCAGCCCGCCGGAGTTCTGGCCGGCGGCGACCAATAACGCGGCGGCGACTTGCCGGACTTGCGCTACAAGCGGCGTTTGGTCGCGCGAAGACCACCGGGGCGTAGCCCGTCGTCGTCCGCATCCAGGGAAGCTGGTGGGGGGCTGCGGGGGCGCCGGAGCTCACCGGAGCAAAGCTCACGGCGGCGGCCAGAGTTCGGGATAGCGCGGGCGTGGGGCTGCAGCTCGCGTTCGAGCGAACGGAGGGCACAGACGGTAGCTACGAGGCAGCAGGAGCACATCGAGCTATCTACGCGAGGCGGAGGTGCTCGGGGGCACGGAGCTCGCCGGCCATGGCGGACGGCGGCTTCGGGCGCTCGCGGGGCAGCGGCTACAGGGCACGCGCGAGAGAGAGAGGTGAGGGGAAAGGAAGAGGGGCTCACGGCGGACTCGCAGAGCAGGCCGGTGTGCTCGGGGACGTCCTGCATCCGGCGAATCGACGGCGATGGCGGCGAGGTCGATCTCCGGCGTCGGTGGTGAAGAAGACAACGGCGTCGGCGATGGAGCGCGTCTGGAGGTGCGTGGCTTGACGAGGAGGTAGAGGGGGTCGTGGCGGAGCTGGGAAGCGTGTCAGGGAGGCGAGGGGAGGCCGGTGGCCACGGCAACGGCGAGCGATGGCGGCGGCAGCGCTCGGGTGCGCTCGGGGAAGAGAGAACCAGGGAGGAGGGAGAGCGAGAGGGAGGGGAAAAGGACCCGGGGCGGCTGCGTGGCGACGATCCGGACCATCCAGAGCGGCGAGGGGAGGACAGGCAGGCAGGGAGGGAGGAGGCGTGGCGCGGTGGCGCGCGCGCGCGCCGGGCACGCTCCATTCCCCTGTCGGGAAGGAAGACGACAGAGGAGGGGAGCCAGGTGGCTGGGCCACCTGCTGGCTGGGCCGGCCTGCTGCGGCTGGGCTGCACAGGGGAAGCCCCAGGTAAGCCCCTCCTTCTTTTATTTCTGTTTTTCTATTTTTTCTGACATTTGTTTTGACTTAATAAAAATACTAAACCATTTTATTTGCTTATGCCAATTTTTGTAGGGGCTAATGGTATTATTCCAGAGCTCCTTTATAAATGGCATAATTTTTGGAGATATATTAATATATATAACTAATATATTTCCAATGCAAATATTTATCGAATTAATCCAAATGGCCAAAATAAATATCCATGAGCTCCTAAAAATATTGTTTTGATTTTTATCTCTGTCCAATATTTTCAGAGAGCAACATGAGCATTTTCTTGGACCCTTTTGGAGAAATTTTTATTTGGGTCATTTTCAAAAATGATTCCGAGGGTTCCACCAATCCTCATTTCAAATTTAAATGAAATTTAAATATGATGCACAACTGACTGGCTAGTCTAGGTCATACCAGACTAGGGATGTGACAACATCGCTATGTGATTAACACCCAAAGAGTACTAAGGTGTGATCATGTTTTGCTTGTGAGATAATTTTAGTCAACTGGTCTATTATATTAGATCCGTAATTATTTTGCAAATTTCTATGTCAACAATACTCTACGTGGAGCTACTCTAGCTAATTGCTCCCACTTTCAATATGTATCTAGACCGAGACTAAGAGTCATCTAGATTAGTGTCAAAACTTGCATCGATGTAACCCTTTACGACGAACCTTTTTTCACCTCCATAATCGAGAAACATATCCTTATTCCACTAAGGATAATTTTGACCGCTGTCCAGTGATCTACTCCTAGATCACTATTGTATTTCCTTGCCAAAATCAGTGTAGGGTATACAATAGATTTGGTACACAACATGGCATACTTTATAGAACCTATGGCCAAGGCATAGGGAATGACTTTCATTCTCTTTCTATCTTCTGCCGTGGTCGGGTTTTGAGTCTTACTCAATTTCACACCTTGTAACACATGCAAGAACTCTTTCTTTGACTGTTCTATTTTGAACTACCTCAAAATCTTGTCAAGGTATGTACTCATTGAAAACTTATCAAGCGTCTTGATCTATCTCTATAGATCTTGATGCTTAATATGTAAGCAGCTTCACCGAGGTTCTTCTTCGAAAAACTCCTTTCAAATACTCCTTTATGCTTCGCAGAATAATTCTACATTATTTCCGATCAACAATATGTCATTTACATATACTTATCAGAAATGTTGTAGTGCTCCCACTCACTTTCTTGTAAATACAGGCTTCATCGAAAGGCTGTATAAAACTATATGCTTTGATCAACTTATCAAAGCGTATATTCCAACTCCGAGATGCTTGCACCAGTCCACAGATGGATCGCTGGAGCTTGCACATTTTGTTAGCACCTTTCGGATTGACAAAACCTTCTGGTTGCATCATATACAACTCTTCTTTAATAAATCCATTAAGGAATGCAGTTTTGTTTATCCATTTGCCAGATTTCATAAAATGCGACAATTACTAACATGATTCGGACAGACTCAAGCATAGATACGAGTGAGAAACTCTCATCGTAGTCAACACCTTGAACTTGTCAAAAACCTTTTGCGACAATTCTAGCTTTGTAGATAGTAACACTACTATCAACGTCCGTCTTCCTCTTGAAGATCCATTTATTTTCTATGGCTTGCCGATCATCGGGCAAGTCAACCAAAGTCCATACTTTGTTCTCATACATGGATCCCATCTCAGATTTCATGGCCTCAAGCCATTTCCCGGAATCTGGGCTCATCATCGCTTCCTCATAGTTCGCAAGTTCGTCATGGTCTAGTAACATGACTTCCAGAACAGGATTACCGTACCACTCTGGTGCGGATCTCACTCTGGTTTACCTACGAGATTCGGTAGTAACTTGATCTGAAGTTACATGATCATCATCATTAGCTTCCTCACTAATCGGTGTAGTAGTCACAAGAACAGATTTTTGTGATGAACTACTTTCCAATAAGGGAGAAGGTACAATTACCTTATCAAGTTTTCTACTTTCCTCCCACTCACTTCTTTCGAGAGAAACTCCTTCTCTGGAAAGGATCCATTCTCAGCAACGAATTTGCCTTCGGATCTGTGATAGAAGGTGTACCCAACAGTAACTTTTGGGTATCCTATGAAGACACACTTTTCCGATTTTGGGTTTGAGCTTATCAGGACGAAACTTTTTCACATAAGCATCACAACCCCAAACTTTTAAGAAACGACAACTTTGGTTTCTTGCTAAACCATAGTTCATATAGTGTCGTCTCAACGGATTTAGATGGTGCCCTATTTAACGTGAATGCAGCTGTCTCTAATGCATAACCCCAAAACGATAGTGGTAAATCGGCAAGAGACATCATAGATTGCACCATATCTAATAAAGTACGGTTACGATGTTCGGACAAACCATTACACTGTGGTGTTCCAGGCGGCGTGAGTAGTGAAACTATTTCACATTGTTTTAACTGAAGGCCAAACTCGTAACTCAAACATTTTACCTCTGCGATCATATCGTAGAAACTTTTATTTTCTTGTTATGATGATTCTCCACTTCACTCTGAAATTCTTTGAACTTTTCAAATGTTTCAGACTTGTGTTTCATCAAGTAGATATACCCATATCTGCTCAAATCATCTGTGAAGGTCAGAAAATAATGATACTTGCCGCGAGCCTCAACACTCATCGGATCGCATACATCAGTATGTATTATTTCCAATAAGTTAGTTGCTCGCTCTATTGTTCCGGAGAACAGAGTCTTAGTCATCTTGCCCATGAGGCATGGTTCGCAAGCATCAAGTGATTCATAATCAAGTGATTCCAAAAGCCCATCAGCATGGAGTTTCATCATGCGCTTTACACCAATATGACCTAAACGGCAGTGCCACAAATAAGTTGCACTATCATTATTAACTATGCATCTTTTGGTTTCAATATCATGAATATGTGTATCACTATGATCGAGATCCAATGAACTTGTTTCATTGGATGTATGACCATCGAAGGTTTTATTCATGTAAACAGAACAACAATTATTCTCTGACTTTAATGAATAACCGTATTGCAATAAACATGATCAAATCATATTCATGCTTAACGCAAAAACCAAATAACACTTATTTAGGTTCAACACTAATCCCGAAAGTATAGGGGAGTGTGTGATGATGATCATATCAATCTTGGAACTACTTCCAACACACATCGTCACTTCACCCTTAACTAGTCTCTGTTTATTCAGCAACTCCCGTTTCGAGTTACTAATCTTAGCAACTGAACTAGTATCAAATACTGAGGGGTTGCTATAAACACTAGTAAGGTACACATCAATAACATGTATATCAAATATACTTATGTTCACTTTGCCATCCTTCTTATCCGCCAATCACTTGGGGTAGTTCCGCTTCCAGTGACCAGTCCCTTTGCAGTAGAAGCACTTAGTCTCAGGCTTAGGATCAGACTTGGGCTTCTTCACTTGAGCAGCAACTTGCTTGCCGTTCTTCTTGAAGTTCCCCTTCTTCCCTTTGCCCTTTTCTTGAAACTAGTGGTCTTGTCAATCATCAACACTTGATGTTTTTCTTGATTTCCACCTTCATTGATTTCAGCATCACAAGGAGCTTGGGAGTTGTTTCTGTTATCCCTTGCATATTATAGTTCATCATGAAGTTCTACTAACTTGGTGATGGTGACTAGAGAATTCTGTCAATCACTATCTTATCTAGAAGATTAACTCCCACTTGATTCAAGCGATTGTAGTATCCAGACAATCTGAGCACATGCTCACTAGTTGAGCGATTCTCCTCCATCTTTTAGCTATAGAACTTGTTGGAGACTTCATATCTCTCAACTCGGGTATTTGCTTGAAATATTAACTTCAACTCCTGGAACATCTCATATGGTCCATGACGTTCAAAAACGTCTTTGAAGTCCCGATTCTAAGCCATTAAGCATGGTGCACTAAACTATCAAGTAGTCATCATATTGAGCTAGCCAAACGTTCGTAACGTCTGCATCTGCTCCTGCAATAGGTCTGTCACCTAGCGGTGCATCAAGGACATAATTTTTCTGTGCAGCAATGAGGATAAACCTCAGATCACGGATCCAATCCGCATCATTGTTACTACCATTTTTCAACACAATTTTCTCTAGGAACATATCAAAATAAACACAGAGGAAGCAACAACGTGAGCTATTGATCTACAACATAATTTGCAAAATACTACCAGGACTAAGTTCATGATAAATTTAAGTTCAATTAATCATATTACTTAAGAACTCCCACTTAGATAGACATCCCTCTAATCCTCTAAGTGATTACATGATCCAAATCAACTAAACCATAACCGATCATCACGTGAAATGGAGTAGCTTTCAATGGTGAACATCATTATGTTGATCATATCTACTATATGATTCACGCTCGACCTTTCGGTCTCCGTGTTCCGAGGCCATATCTGCATATGCTAGGCTCGTCAAGTTTAACCTGAGTATTCTTCGTGTGCAAAACTGGCTTGCACCCGTTGTAGATGGACGTAGAGCTTATCACACCCGATCATCACGTGGTGTCTGGGCACGACGAACTTTGGCAACGGTGCATACTCAGGGAGAACACTTCTTGATAATTAGTGAGAGATCATCTTAAAATGCTACCGTCAAACTAAGCAAAATAAGATGTATAAAAGATAAAAATCATATGCAATCAAAATATGTGACATGATATGGCCATCATCATCTTGCACCTTTGATCTCCATCTCCAAAGTACTGTCATGATCTCTATCGTCACCGGCATGACACCATGATCTCCATCATCTTGATCTATATCAATGTGTCATCACACGGTCGTCTCGCCAACTATTGCTCTTGCAACTATTGCTATCGCATAGTGATAAAGTAAAACAATTATTTGGCACTTGCATCTTATGCAATAAAGAGACAACCATAAGGCTTTTGCCAGTTGCCGATAACTTCAACAAAACATGATCATCTCATACAACAACTTATATCTCATCACGTTTTGACCATATCACATCACAACATGCCCTGCAAAAACAAGTTATACTCTACTTTGTTGTTGCAAGTTTTACGTGGCTGCTACGGGCTTAAGCAAGAACCAATCTTACCTACGCATCAAAACCACAACGATAGTTTGTCAAGTTGGTGCTGTTTTAACCTTCACAAGGACCGGGCGTAGCCACACTCGGTTCAACTAAAGTTGGAGAAACTGACACCCGCCAGCCACCTGTGTGCAAAGCACAGCGGTAGAACCAGTCTCGCGTAAGCGTACGCGTAATGTCGGTCCGGGCCGCTTCATCCAACAATACCGCCGAACCAAAGTATGACATGCTGGTAAGCAGTATGACTTATATCGCCCACAACTCACTTGTGTTCTACTCGTGCATATAACATCAAACCATAAAACCTAGGCTCGAATGCCAACTCGAAACGGGAGTTGCAGAATAAATAGAGACTAGTTAAGGGTGAAGTGATGATGTGTGTTGGAAGTAGTTCCAAGATTGATATGATCATCATCGCACACTCCCCTATACTTTCGGGATTAGTGTTGAACCTAAATAAGTGTTATTTGGTTTTTGCGTTAAGCATGAATATGATTTGATCATGTTTATTGCAATACGGTTATTCATTAAAGTCAGAGAATAATTGTTGTTCTGTTTACATGAATAAAACCTTCGATGGTCATACACCCAATGAAACAAGTTCATTGGATCTCGATCATAGTGATACACATATTCATAATATTGAAACCAAAAGATGCAAAGTTAATAATGATAGTGCAACTTTGTGGCACTGCCGTTTAGGTCATATTGGTGTAAAGCGCATGAAGAAACTCCATGCTGATGGGCTTTTGGAATCACTTCATTATGAATCACTTGATGCTTGCGAACCATGCCTTATGGGCAAGATGACTAAAACGCCGTTCTCCGGAACAATGAAGCAAGCAACAGATTTGTTGGAAATCATACATACTGATGTATGTGGTCCGATGAATATTAAGGCTCGCAACAGGTATCATTATTTTCTGATCTTCACAGATGATTTGAGCAGATATGAGTATATCTACTTGATGAAACATAAGTCTGAAACATTTGAAAAGTTCAAAGAAATTCAGAGTGAAGTGGAAAATCATCGTGACAAGAAAATAAGGTTTCTACGATCTGATCGCGAAGACAAATATTTGAGTTACGAGTTTGGTCTTCAATTAAAACAATGTGGAATAGTTTCACAAACTCATGCCACCTGGAACACCACAGCATAATGGTGTGCCCGAATGTCATAACCGTACTTTATTATATATAGTGCGATCTATGATGTCTCTTATCGATCTACCACTATCTTTTGGGGTTATGCATTAGAGACAGCTGCATTCACGTTAAATAGGGCACCATCTAAATCCGTTGAGACGATGCCTTATGAACTGTGGTTTAGCAAGAAACGGAAGTTGTCGTTTCTTAAAAGTTTGGGGTTGTGATGCTTATGTGAAAAAGTTTCGTCCTGATAAGCTCAAACCCAAAATCGGAAAAGTGTGTCTTCATAGGATACCCAAAAGTTACTGTTGGGTACACTCTCTATCATAGATCTGAAGGCAAGACATTCGTTGCAAAGAATGGATCCTTTCTAGAGAAGGAGTTTCTCTCGAAAGAAGTGAGTGGGAGGAAAGTAGAAAACTTGAGAAGGTAATTGTACCTTCTCCCTTATTGGAAAGTAGTTCATCACAGAAATCTATTCTTGTGACTACTACACCAATTAGTGAGGAAGCTAACGATGATGATCATGTAACTTCAGATCAAGTTACTACCAAATCTCATAGGTAAACCAGAGTGAGATCCGCACCAGAGTGGTACGGTAATCCTGTTCTGGAAGTCATGTTACTAGACCATGACGAACTTGCGAACTATGAGGAAGCGATGATGAGCCCAGATTCCGCGAAATGGTTTGAGGCCATGAAATCTGAGATATGATCCATGTATGAGAACAAAGTATGGACTTTGATGGATTTGCCCGATGATCGGCAAGCCATAGAAATAAATGGATCTTCAAGAGGAAGACGGACGCTGATAGTAGTGTTACTATCTACAAAGCTAGACTTGTCGAAAAAGGTTTTTGACAAAGTTCAAGGTGTTGACTACGATGAAATTTTCTCACTCGTAGCGATGCTTAAGTCTATCCAAATCATGTTAGCAATTGCCGCATTTTTATGAAATCTGGCAAATGGATAAACAAAACTACATTCCTTAATGGATTTAAAGAAGAGTTGTATATGATGCAACCAGAAGGTTTTGTCAATCCTAAAGGCGCCAACAAAATATGCAAGCTCCAGCGATCCATCTATAGACTGGTGCAAGCATCTCGGAGTTGGAGTATATGCTTTGATAAGTTGATCAAAACATATAGTTTTATACAGACTTGCGGTGAAGCCTGTATTTACAAGAAAGTGAGTGGGAGCACTACAACATTTCTGATAAGTATATGTGTATGACATATTGTTGATCGGAAATAATGTAGAATTATTCTGCAAAGCATAAAGGAGTGTTTGAAAGGATTTTTCAAAGAAAGACCTCGGTGAAGCTGCTTACATATTGAGCTTCAAGATCTATAGAGATAGATCAAGACGCTTGATAAGTTTTTTCAATGAGTACATACCTCGACAAGATTTTGAAGTAGTTCAAAATGGAGCAGTCAAAGAAAGAGTTCTTGCCTGTATTACAAGGTGTGAAATTGAGTAAGACTCAAAACCTGACCACGGCAGAAGATAGAAAGAGAATGAAAGTCATTCCCTATGCCTTGGCCATAGGTTCTATAAAGTATGCCATGCTGTGTACCAGATCTATTGTATACCCTACACTGATTTTGGCAAGGAAATACAATAGTGATCTAGGAGTAGATCACTGGACAGCGGTCAAAATTATCCTTAGTGGAATAAGGATATGTTTCTCGATTATGGAGGTGACAAAAGGTTCGTCGTAAAGGGTTACGTCCATGCAAGTTTTGACACTAATCTAGATGACTCTTAGTCTCGGTCTAGATACATATTGAAAGTGGGAGCAATTAGCTAGAGTAGTTCCGTGCAGAGTATTGTTGACATAGAAATTTGCAAAATAATTACGGATCTGAATATAACAGACCAGTTGACTAAAATTATCTCACAAGCAAAACATGATCACACCTTAGTACTCTTTGGGTGTTAATCACATAGCGATGTGAACCAGATTACTGACTCTAGTAAACCCTTTTGCTGTTGGTCACATATCGATGTGAACTATGGGTGTTAATGACATGGTGATGTGAACTATTGCTGTTAAATCACATGGCGATGTGAACTAGATTATTGACTCTAGTGCAAGTGGGAGACTGAAGGAAATATGCCCTAGAGGCAATAATAAAGTTATTATTTATTTCCTTATTTCATTATAAATGTTTATTGTTCATGCTAGAATTGTATTAACCGGAAACATAATACATGTGTGAATACATAGACAAACAGAGTGTCACTAGTATGCCTCTACTTGACTAGCTCGTTAATCAAAGATGGTTATGTTTCCTAACCATGGACAAAGAGTTGTTATTTGATTAACGGGATCACATCATTAGATGAATGATCTGATTGACATGATCCATTCCATTAGCTTAGCACCCGATCGTTTAGTATGTTGCTATTGCTTTCTTCATAACTTATACATGTTCCTATGACTATGAGATTATGCAACTCCCGTTTGCCGGAGGAACACTTTGTGTGCTACCAAACGTCACAACATAAATGGGTGATTATAAAGGTGCTCTACAGGTGTCTCCAAAGGTAGATGTTGGGTTGGCGTATTTCGAGATTAGGATTTGTCACTCCGGTTGTCGGAGAGGTATCTCTGGGCCCTCTCGGTAATGCACATCACTTAAGCCTTGCAAGCATTGCAGCTAATGAGTTAGTTGCGAGGTGATGTATTACGGAACGAGTAAAGAGACTTGCTGGTAACGAGATTGAACTAGGTATTGGATACCGACGATCGAATCTCGGGCAAGTAACATACCGATGACAAAGGGAACAACGTATGTTGTTATGCGGTCTGACCGATAAAGATCTTCGTAGAATATGTAGGAGCCAATATGGGCATCCAGGTCCCGCTATTGGTTATTGACCGGAGATTTGTCTGAGTCATGTCTGCATTGTTCTCGAACCGTAGGGTCCGCACGCTTAACGTTACAATGACAGTTATTATGAGTTTATGCATTTTGATGTACCGAAGTTAGTTCAGAGTCCCAGATGTGATCACGGACATGACGAGGAGTCTCTAAATGGTCGAGACATAAATATTGATATATTGGATGGCTATATTCGGACACCGGAATTGTTCCGGGTGATTTCGGAGAAAACCGGAGTGCCGGAGGGGTTACCGGAACCTCCCCGGGGAAGTAATGGGCCTTATTGGGTCTGAGGGGAGAGAGAGGGCAGCAGCCCAAGAGGTGGCGCCCCCCCCCCTCAAGGGAGTCCGAATTGGACTAGGAGGGGAGGGCGCCCCCCCCCTTTCCCTCTCCCTGTCCCTCTCTTTCCTTCCCCCCCAAGTCTCCTAGTTGGACTAGGAAAGGGGAGTCCTACTCCCACTAGGAGGAGGACTCCCCCTCCCTTGGCGCGCCCCATAGGCCAGCCGGCCTCCCCCTTGCTCCTTTATATACGAGGGCAGGGGGGCACCCTAGGAAACAAGTTGATCCACGTGATCGTTCCTTAGCCATGTGCGGTGCCCCCTGCCACCATATTCCACCTCGGTCATACCGTTGTAGTGCTTAGGCGAAGCCCTGCGACAGTAGAACATCAAGATCGTCACCACGCCGTCGTGCTGACAGAACTCCTCCCCGAAGCTTTGCTGGATCGGAGCCCGGGGATCGTCATCGAGCTGTACGTGTGCTAAGAACTCGGAGGTGCCGGAGTAATGGTGCTTGGATCGGTCGGATCGGGAAGACGTACGACTACTACCTCTATGTTGCATCAACGCTTTCGCTTCGGTCTACGAGGGTACGTAGACAACACTCTCCCCTCTCGTTGCTATGCATCACCATGATCTTGCGTGTGCGTAGGAATTTTTTTGAAATTACTACGATGGGGCGCGCCAAGGGAGGGGGAGTCCTCCTCCTAGTGGGAGTAGGACTCCCCTTTCCTAGTCCAACTAGGAGACTTGGGGGGGGGGGAGGAAAGACAGGGAGAGGGAGAGGGAAAGGGGGGGCCGCGCCCTCCCCTCCTAGTCCAATTCGGACTCCCTTGAGGGGGGGGGGAACGTAGTAATTTCAAAAAATTTCCTACGCACACGCAAGATCATGGTGATGCATAGCAACGAGAGGGGAGAGTGTTGTCTACGTACCCTCGTAGACCGAAGCGGAAGCGTTGACGCAACGTAGAGGAAGTAGTCGTACGTCTTCCCGGTCCGACCGATCCAAGCACCGTTACTCCGGCACCTCCGAGTTCTTGGCACACGTTCAGCTCGATGACGTTCCCCGGGCTCCGATCCAGCAAAGCTTCGGGGAGGAGTTCCGTCAGCACGACGACATGGTGACGATGATGATGTTCTACCGACGCAGGGCTTCGCCTAAACACTGCAACGATATGACCGAGGTGGAATATGGTGGAGGGGGGCACCGCACACGGCTAAGGAATGATCACGAAGATCAACTTGTGTGTCTATGGGGTGCCCCCTGCCCCTGTATATAAAGGATGGAGGAGGAGGAGGCCGGCCAAGGCTTGGTGCGGCCAGGATGTGGAGTCCTACTAGGACTCCAAGTCCTAGTAGGAGTCCACCAAGAGGGGAGGAAGGGAGAAGGAAGTGGAGGAGAAGGAAAGGTGGCCGGCCCCCTTTTCCCTAGTCCAATTCGGACCAGAGGGGCGGGGGGGGGGGGGGGGGCGCAGCAGCCCCTTGGCCCTTTCTCCTCTTCCCACTAAAGCCCATCAAGGCCCATTGCTTCTCCCGTAACTACCCGGTACTCCGAAAAATACCCGAATCACTCGGAACCTTTCCGATGTCCGAATATAGTCGTCCAATATATCGATCTTTATGTCTCGACCATTTCGAGACTCCTCGTCATGTCCCCGATCTCATCCGGGACTCCGAACTCCTTCGGTACATCAAAACTCATAAACTCATAATATAACTGTCATCGTAACGTTAAGCGTGCGGACCCTACGGTTCGAGAACAATGCAGACATGACTGAGACAAATCTCCGGTCAATAACCAATAGCGGGACCTGGATGCCCATATTGGCTCCTACATATTCTACGAAGATCTTTATCGGTCAGACCGCATAACAACATACGTTGTTCCCTTTGTCATCGGTATGTTACTTGCCCGAGATTCGATCGTCGGTATCCAATACCTAGTTCAATCTCGTTATCGACAAGTCTCTTTACTCGTTCCGTAATATATCATCCCGCAACTAACTCATTAGTTGTAATGCTTGCAAGGCTTAAGTGATGTGCATTACCGAGAGGGCCCAGAGATACCTCTCCGACAATCGGAGTGACAAATCCTAATCTCGAAATACGCCAACCCAACATGTACCTTTGGAGACACCTGTAGAGCTCCTTTATAATCACCCAGTTACGTTGTGACGTTTGGTAGCAAACAAAGTGTTCCTCCGGTAAACGGGATTTGCATAATCTCATAGTCATACGAACATGTATAAGTCATGAAGAAAGCAATAGCAACATACTAAACGATCGGGTGCTAAGCTAATGGAATGGGTCATGTCAATCAGATCATTCAAATAATGATGTGATCCCGTTAATCAAATAATAACTCTTTGTCCATGGTTAGGAAACATAACCATCTTTGATTAACGAGCTAGTCAAGTAGAGGCATACTAGTGACACTCTGTTTGTCTATGTATTCACACATGTATTATGTTTCCGGTTAATACAATTCTAGCATGAATAATAAACATTTATCATGAAATAAGGAAATAAATAATAACTTTATTATTGCCTCTAGGGCATATTTCCTTCACCACGATCTTAACGAGCCAAATTATCAAGCGCTCATTAAGCTCGCGAGCTATGAGCTTGCCCCCCTAGTTGATTCCGCAAAGACATGTGTGTAATTTTTAATTTCTTTAAGATGCCCTATAAGGGTCGGTTGACTTTAATATATGATTTCCTTTGTCTTTTTTGAAGAAAACAAGTTTGTGAGTCTCTTCAGCAATGCATTCTTTCCTTGTGAAGAAATTTGACATAAACATTTTGTTTAAATGTGACGAGATTTAAAGTGCCATTTATGGATCTTCGGAAGAAAAGGAAGAGTATTTGCATATAACTTCAAGTGAAAATTGGCTTTTTAAAGGGGGCAATAACACAAGTTACTTTCATAGGATTGCTCATGGGAAGAAGGGCAAACTAAATTTTTTCTCTAAATAATGGAGGTACTTGTTGGGGAACGTTGCATGAAAAATAAAAAAATTCTACGCACACGCAAGATCTATCCATGGACATGCATAGCTACGGGAGGGGGAGATCATCTATATACCCTTGTAGATCGCTAAGCGGAAGCATTTATCAACGTGGTTGATGTAGTCGTACACCTTCACAATCTGTCTCGATCAAGTACCGAACGTACGGCACCTCCGCGTTCAACACACGTTTAGCTCGATGACGTCCTCACCTTCTCAATCCAGCAAGAGAGGCGAAGTAGTAGATGAGTTCGGCAGCACGCCAGCATTGTAACGGTGGTGGTGAAACTATTCCGTAGGGCTTCGCCAAGCACAACAGACATGGACAGAGGAGAAACTAGAACTAGAGGGAGAGGGGGTGCCGCGCACGGTTGAGGATCGTGGTGGTGTTTCCCCTCTCCCTCCACACATATATATATATATATATATATATATATATATATATATATATATATATAGGGATGGACTATTTTGTTACCCATAACAGAATAATATTCTGTTACCATCGCCCCCTATAGGGCCCGATATGTATTTCGGTACACTGAAAAGAGACCGGCGCGCCGCAACTCCACCTCCCACTGACGGGCCTCGCCCCCACCTCCCGGCGACGCGCCGCGCCACCACCTCCCGCAGACGCGTCGTCTCCTCCCCTGCCAATGTGCAGCCCCTGCCTCCCAGTGATGCGCCGCCCCCTCCCCTTCTCGCCGACGCGCCCCGCCACCACATCCCACCGATGTGCAGCCGCCTACCTCCCGGCGACGCGCCGCGCCACCACCTCCCGTAGTCTCGCCGTCTCCTCCCCCGCCGACGCACCCCGCCACCACCTCCCGGTGATGCGCCGCCCCTCCTAGTCCCGCCGACGCACTGCACCACCACCTCCCCGCGCCCCGGCCGCCCCTTCTAGTCCCGCCGATGCGCCGCACCACTACCGCCGCCCAACCCGTCCGCCCACAAGCTTGGGCATTAGGTTTCCCTCCTCGCTGTGGTGTCCCTCCTGACCATCAACATCAAAAGCGGGTTGGCGACCGGGACCTCATCGTGCCCGTCTCCGACATGTGTCGAGGTAAACAAAGTCAGCGGAATTGGTATTGTGAGCTTGTTGGCTAACTGGTCTTGTGTGTTATCTTAATGTTGGACTGAGGAATTTGATATTAAAATTAGTCATCTACAAGTTGGAACATGGAGCTTGCAGCTTATGTTTGTGTAGTTTGAACTTAAGTTGGTCTCCCTCTCATACTTCAGGTTTTCAGTATTGATCTAGTCAGTATGGTGAAGATGAAGCTCCTTTTTGAACTTCTCCAGTTAATATACATGCACTTGGTAATCTTTTTTACATGTACTAACATCAGCTCATTCGAAGTTGTTCGTGTGCCTGTAAAACAAATTAGTTCAAATCTCAAGAGAAGTAAGCTCAAAATAAAAATACAGATGTTCAAAGCCAAGATGTTTGCATATGTTTTGTTGAATTGAGTTCCTTCCTAAAAAAAGCACTAAATATGTTTGCACATCTTTTCAGTACAAACTTTTAAAAAAGTTTCTTTCTGAACTTCTCAAAATTAATATACATGAACTTTATTATCTTTTTAACATGTACATATATCAACTTCGTTGGAGATTGTGAGTACCTATACTACAACAGTTCATTGACAAAAAATATATCAGTTCAATACATACTTGGAAAAAATTTCAATACCAAGTGTTCTTTTCCTAGATAGTGCCTATAAGAAATTAAATCACGCATTTCCATAAAACTATGTACTGATAAATCAAAACTCGTGCATTTCCATAAAATTTTGTAAGTTTCGTGTGTGTGCTGCTACAAATCTGAAATATTTTTCCAATCATATTAGTACTGATGCAATCACCTAAAAAAGTTCAAAAAAATTTGTAACTTTAGTGTGTGTGCTGCTACAAATCCAAACTTCTTGTCCAGTCATTCTAGTACTGATGAAGATCGAGTTAACTAAAATAATGTAGTCAATTCCTGAGACCCTTACTAGTCCCTCCATATATTTGGACCTTTGCCTCGTCAGTACAACAACACGCTCCATAGCCGGTCATGAGAAAAAAGCTGCGTACAGGCCACCCTGTGCTCCATCCTCGATCCAGCTCTGTCATCTCCCTCTCATCCTCTCTCTCTGCTCTGTGTGTGTGTGTGTGTGTGTGTGTGTGTGTGTGCGCGCAGGGAGTGGGAGGAGATAGAGCAGGGGAGTGGGAGGCCCTTCCAAGGCGAATTCATAGGCATCTTCCTTGGAGATTGTGATCTCTCTCGATTATTGCTTGAGGATTTATGTTGTTGGTCTGTCCACTGTTTAGTTCAGTGGACAGAATATTACCTTAGTTCAAAAGTGCCAAAGAGTATAGTTCAGAGTATACTAAATGTCCATATTGTAGATAATATTTGCATTGTCTTAAATTTCAAGAAACAAGCTTCAGTACAAGAAAAATGGGGCAGTCACTTCATCCATATCCAAACCCCCGTTGACGTGCGGCGGCAGGAAACATTTCCAGGTTGTTTTCTTTCTATCTTTGCTTAGCACAAAATTGTGCAAATGCCTAGCAGAAATAGAACTTATCCGTATACATGGGTAGGTTCATGAAAAAATGTAGTAGTAGTAGTTCAGTGAAAGGATTCACATTAGTTCAAACATTTTTGAATGTTCAGTAAAAGTTCAAATAGACTAGAGGTTTTCACCTCATTCCAAAAGCCTAAACCAACATTACAATGATAGGATAAAAATTAGTTCAAAAAAATGCTGGAGGTTTGTCGGAATGACAGAAAAACATCAGTTCAATTTTTCTGTAGCATCGCTTTTATTGCTAAATGTTTTAGTCACTTTTTTTCTTGATGCCATCAGGTATTTGCTTAAATACCGCGGTCTTGTGCCGCTGGTACTAGTGTGGATGGCTAGCAAGTTCAACTACCAATCAACACACAGTTCAAGCATGTTGTCTGACTCCCACACGTTCCTAGAAGTTGTTCCGCGATTGGAAATCTAGCAGTAGCAAACTCTTGTTTTCACTGTTTATGATCACCTCAATTTCTAAATTAAGTTCTGTTCATAGGAGTGCTTGTAATAAATTAGTTTCGTTTTACTTATGTTCCTTGAATTTGTAGTACCCTGATAGATTTGGTAGTGACATGAGCTTCCTCTCCACCACTCCAGGATATGCAGCGCTATCCTAGTCCAGCCCCATGGCGTACATTAACTTAGTTGTTATAGCAAAAATAGTACAAAACTCTTTTTAATTTTATTTCTGAACTTATGATGTTACTGTACATTAACTTGGTTGTTTTTTTACATGAACTACTAAATTGTGGAGTTGCATTTTGTTTCTTCATTACATACATGATTGAATATAATCAATGGAACATATGTCGAATCTCCAAGATAGATTTCATATTTATTTTCTTGCCAGTACCAAATCTTTCCGTGGATCAGTACAACTTCTGTATGACCTTTTGTTCACAAATATTGTAGTATTGTTTCTACATGAATCTGTTTAGTACTTTGTACAGCAAGTTTGGTCCATTTGTAAAATTATGTGAATGAGTAGCATAAATAAATAAAATATGAAAAAAGGCATCCTTCACTCTTGCAGTCTTGAAGGTAATTAAGTGCCTTTAGAAATTCTAACAATCCATCCCAGGCTAAGAAAAACAGTACATGTTAGTTTTTTTAAAAAGAATCTAGTATAAGTTGATCAACGTTTTAATTCTTTTCACTATATATGCACTTCATTATAGTCAACCATTGGTTAATTTGTTAGCTGCAAGTGAATAATGATCTTGCATTGTTGAGAAACACGTACCAGAATGTGGTTCAGAAACAAAAGTAAGTTAAAGAGAGGGGGTGTGGTCACTGAACCCTGATGGTGCACTCACGTTATTAACTGAAATGTTCACTATTTGTATACCACCATTGTATTGTGATATCTATCTAACTAGGCCTAAGGTTCTTAAGGGTGTCATGATTTGGTCACATGCTCTCTGTTTATTCCATTTTAATGTCTGTAGTACATTCCAACTTGGCGTGATTCACATCATCGTTAGCACCATGTTCGCTGGCAAGACCACTGCGCTTCTCTGCCGGCACCGACAGGTACTCACCCCATCCCATCTCTTGTTTACTGCTTCATTTTGTGTTGCTAAAATATAGAAAAAACAAGTGAGTTCAATGTTGGGGAACGTTGCAGAAATTTAAAATTTTTCCTACGATTTCACCAAGATCCATCTATGAGTTCATCTAAGCAACGAGTCAAGGGAGAGAGTTTGCATCTACATACCACTTGTAGATCGCGTGCGGAAGCTTGCAAGGTGATGATGTAGTCGTACTCGACGTGATTCGAATCACCGATGACCAAGTGCTGAACGGACAGCACCTCCGCGTTCAACACACGTACGGGACGGGAGACGTCTCCTCCTTCTTGATCCAGCAAGGGGGAAGGAGAGGTTGAGGAAGACAGCTCCACCGGCAGCACGACGGCGTGGTGATGGTGGAGAGGCAGTACTCCGACAGGGCTTCGCCAAGCACACAACGAAGGAGGAGAGGTGTTGGGGAGGGGAGGGCTGCGCCTTCGAGGGTCGTTCGGCTGCCCTCCCCTCACCCCTCTATTTATAGGGGGAAGGGAGAAGAGGGCCGGCCCCCTAGAACCCATCTAGGAGGGGGGGTGCGGCGGCCTAGGGGAGAGGGGAGAGGGTGGCTTGCCCCCCAAGCCAAGGGGGGCGCCCCCTCTAGGGTTCCCCCCTCAACCCTAGGCGCATGGGCCCAAGGGAGGGGGTGCGGCCAGCCCACCAGGGGCTGGCTCCCTGCCCCACACAGCCCATGTGGCCCCCCGGGAGGGGTGGCCCCTCCCGGTGCACCCCCGGAACCCTTCCGGTGGCCCCGGTACAATACCGGTATGACCCCGAAACTTCCCGGTGTCTGTTTGACAACTTCCCATATATAAATCTTTACCTCCGGACCCTTCCGGATCTCCTCGTGACGTCCAGGACCCCATCCGGGACTCCGAACAACATTCGGTAGTCACATACTAGTCTTCCTAATAACCCTAGTGTCACCGAACCTTAAGTGTGTAGACCCTACGGGTTCGGGAGACATGCAGACATGACCGAGACGCTCTCAGTCAATAACCAACAGCGGGATCTGGATACCCATGATGGCTCCCACATGCTCCTCGATGTTGTCATCGGATGAACCACGATGTCGAGGATTCGATCAAACCCTGTATGCAATTCCCTTTGTCAATCGGTACGTTACTTGCCCGAGACTCGATCGTCGGTATCCCAATACCTTGTTCAGTCTCGTTACCGGCAAGTCACTTTACTCGTACCGTAATGCATGATCCCGTGTCCAACACCTTGGTCACATTGAGCTCATTATGATGATGCATTACCGAGTGGGCCCAGAGATACCTCTCCATCATACGGAGTGACAAATCCTAGTCTCGATCCGTGTCAACCCAACAGCTACTTTCGGAGATACCTGTAATGCACCTTTATAGTCACCCAGTTACGTTGTGACGTTTGATACACCCAAGGCACTCTTACGGTATCCGGGAGTTACACGATCTCATGGTCGAAGGAAGAGATACTTGACACTGGCAAAGCTCTAGCAAAACAAACTACACGATCTTTTATGCTATGCTTAGGATTGGGTCTTGTCCATCACATCATTCTCCTAATGATGTGATCCCGTTATCAACGACATCCAATGTCCATAGTCAGGAAACCATGACTATCTGTTGATCACAACGAGCTGGTCAACTAGAGGCTCACCAGGGACACATTGTGGTCTAAGTATTCACACGTGTATTACGATTTCCGGATAATACAGTTATAGCATGAATAAAAGACATTTATCATGAACATTGAAATATAATAATACTTTTATTATTGCCTCTAGGGCATATTTCCAACAGTCTCCCACTTGCACTAGAGTCACCAATCTAGTTACATTGTGATGAATCGAACACCCATAGAGTTCTGGTGTTGATCATGTTTTGCACGCGAGAGAGGTTTAGTCAGCGGATCTGCGACATTCAGATCCGTGTGCACTTTGCAAATCTCTATGTCTCCATCTTGAACATTTTCACGGATGGAGTTGAAACGACGCTTGATGTGCCTGGTCTTCTTGTGAAACCTGGGCTCCTTGGCGAGGGAATAGCTCCAGTGTTGTCACAGAAGAGTTTGATCGGCCCCGACGCATTGGGTATGACTCCTAGGTCGGTGATGAACTCCTTCACCCAAATCGCTTCATGCGCTGCCTCCGAGGCTGCCATGTACTCCGCTTCACACGTAGATCCCGCCACGACGCTCTGCTTGCAGCTGCACCAGCTTACTGCTCCACCATTCAACATATACACGTATCCGGTTTGTGACTTAGAGTCATCCAGATCTGAGTCGAAGCTAGCGTCGACGTAACCCTTTACGACGAGCTCTTCGTCTCTTCCATAAACGAGAAACATGTCCTTCGTCCTTTTCAGGTACTTCAGGATATTCTTGACCGCTGTCCAGTGTTCCTTGCCGGGATTACTTTGGTATCTTGCTACCAAACTTATGGCAAGGTTTACATCGGGTCTGGTACACAACATGGCATACATAATAGATCCTATGGCTGAAGCATAGGGGATGACACTCATCTCTTCTTTATCTTTTGCCGTGGTCGATGACTGAGCCGAGCTCAATCTCACACCTTGTAACATAGGCAAGAACCCCTTCTTGGACTGATCCATTTTGAACCTCTTCAAAATCTTATCAAGGTATGTGCTTTGTGAAAGACCTATGAGGCGTCTCGATCTATCTCTATAGATCTTGATGCCTAATATATAAGCAGCTTCTCCAAGGTCCTTCATTGAAAAACACTTATTCAAGTAGGCCTTAATGCTGTCCAGAAATTCTATATTATTTCCCATCAAGAGTATGTCATCTACATATAATATGAGAAATGCTACAGAGCTCCCACTCACTTTCTTGTAAACGCAGGCTTCTCC
Organism: Triticum aestivum; assembly: GCF_018294505.1. Taxonomy (NCBI): domain Eukaryota; kingdom Viridiplantae; phylum Streptophyta; class Magnoliopsida; order Poales; family Poaceae; genus Triticum; species Triticum aestivum. The sequence continues at coordinate 140,212,228 of NC_057800.1, forward strand.
ATAAGTCTGCATAAACCCAAACGCTTTGATCATCTCATCAAAGCGAATGTTCCAACTCCGAGATGCTTGCACCAGTCCATAAATGGATCGCTAGAGCTTGCATACTTTGTTAGCGTTCCGAGGATCGAGAAAACCTTCCGGCTGCATCATATACAGTTCTTCCTTAAGGTGCCCGTTAAGGAATGCCGTTTTGACGTCCATTTGCCATATCTCATAATCATTGTATGCGGCAATTGCTAACATGATTCGGACGGACTTCAGCTTCGCTACGGGAGAGAAAGTCTCATCGTAGTCAATCCCTTGAACTTGTCGATAACCCTTAGCGACAAGTCGAGCCTTATAGATTGTAACATTACCATCCGCGTCCGTCTTCTTCTTAAAGATCCATTTGTTTTCTATCGCTCGCCGATCATCGGGCAAGTCTGTCAAAGCCCATACTTTATTTTCATACATGGATTCTATCTCGGATTTCATGGCTTCAAGCCATTTGTTGGAATCCGGGCCCGCCATCGCTTCTTCATAGTTCGAAGGTTCATTGTTGTCTAACAACATGATTTCCAGGACAGGGTTGCCGTACCACTCTGGTGCGGAACGTGTCCTTGTGGACCTACGAAGTTCAGCAGTAACTTGATCCGAAGTACCTTGATCATCATCATTGTTTTCCTCTTCAGTTGGTGTGGGCATCACAGGAACGGTTTCCTGCGCTGCGCCACTTTCCCGCTCAAGAGGTAGTACTTCATCGAGTTCTACTTTCCTCCCACTTACTTCTTTCGAGAGAAACTCTTTTTCCAGAAAGCATCCGTTCTTGGCAACAAAGATCTTGCCTTCGGATCTTAAGTAGAAGGTATACCCGACAGTTTCCTTAGGGTATCCTATGAATACGCATTTTTCCGACTTGGGTTCGAGCTTTTCAGGTTGAAGTTTCTTGACATAAGCATCGCATCCCCAAACTTTTAGAAACGACAGCTTAGGTTTCTTTCCAAACCATAATTCATACGGTGTCGTCTCAACGGATTTAGACGGTGCCCTATTTAAAGTGAATGTAGCTGTCTCTAGAGCGTATCCCCAAAATGATAGCGGTAAATCGGTAAGAGACATCATAGACCGCACCATATCCAATAGGGTGCGATTACGACGTTCGGACACACCGTTTCGCTGAGGTGTTCCAGGCGGCGTGAGCTGTGAAACGATTCCACATTTCCTTAAGTGTGTACCAAATTCGTGACTTAAGTATTCTCCTCCACGATCTGATCGTAAGAATTTTATCTTTCGGTCACGTTGATTCTCTACCTCATTCTGAAATTCCTTGAACTTTTCAAAGGTCTCAGACTTGTGTTTCATTAAGTAGACATACCCATATCTACTCAAGTCATCTGTGAGAGTGAGAACATAACGATATCCTCTGCGAGCCTCAACGATCATTGGACCGCACACATCGGTATGTATGATTTCCAACAAGTTGGTTGCTCGCTCCATTGTTCCGGAGAACGGAGTCTTGGTCATTTTTCCCAAAAGGCATGGTTCGCACGTGTCAAATGATTCATAATCAAGAGACTCTAAAAGTCCATCGGCATGGAGCTTCTTCATGCGCTTGACACCAATGTGACCAAGGCGGCAGTGCCACAAGTATGTGGGACTATCGTTATCAACTTTAAATCTTTTGGCATCTACACTATGAACATGTGTAATATTACGCTCGAGATTCATTAAGAATAAACCATTGACCATCGGAGCATGACCATAAAACATATCTCTCATATAAATCGAACAACTATTATTCTCAGACTTAAATGAGTAGCCATCTCGTATTAAACGAGATCCAGATACAATGTTCATGCTCAAACTTGGCACTAAATAACAATTATTAAGGTTCAAAACTAATCCTGTAGGTAAATGTAGAGGCAGCGTGCCGACGGCGATCACATCGACTCTGGAACCATTCCCGACGCGCATCGTCACCTCGTCCTTCGCCAGTCTCCGTTTATTCCGCAGCTCCTGCTGTGAGTTACAAATATGAGCAACGGCACCGGTATCAAATACCCAGGAGTTACTACGAGTACTGGTAAGGTACACATCAATCACATGTATATCAAATATACCTTTGGTGTTGCCGGCCTTCTTATCCGCTAAGTATTTGGGGCAGTTCCGCTTCCAGTGACCCTTCCCCTTGCAATAAAAGCACTCAGTCTCAGGCTTGGGTCCATTCTTTGACTTCTTCCCGGTAACTGGCTTACCAGGCGCGGCAACATCTTTGCCGTCCTTCTTGAAGTTCTTCTTACCCTTGCCCTCCTTGAACTTAGTGGTCTTATTGACCATCAACACTTGATGTTCTTTCTTGATTTCAGCCTCTGCTGACTTCAGCATCGAGAACACTTTAGGAATGGTCTTTTCCATCCCCTGCATGTTGAAGTTCATCACAAAGCTCTTGTAGCTTGGTGGGAGCGACTGGAGGATTCTGTCAATGACCGCCTCATCTGGGAGGTTAATGTTCAGCTGGGTCATACGGTTGTGCAACCCAGACATCTTCAGGATGTGCTCACTGACAGAATTGTTTTCCTCCATCTTACAACTGTAGAACTTGTCGGAGACATCATATCTCTCGACCCGGGCATGAGCTTGAAAAACTAGTTTCAGCTCTTCGAACATCTCATATGCTCCGTGGTGCTCAAAACACTTTTGGAGCCCCGGTTCTAAGCTGTAAAGCATGCCGCACTGAACGAGGGAGTAATCATCAGCACGAGACTGCCAAGCATTCATAATGTCTTGGTTCTCTGGGACGGGAGCGTCACCTAGCGGTCCTTCTAGGACATATTGTTTCCTGGCAGCTATGAGGATGATCCTCAGGTTCTGGACCCAGTCCGTATAGTTGCTGCCATCATCTTTCAGCTTGGTTTTCTCTAGGAACGCGTTGAAGTTCAAGTTGACATTAGCGTTGGCCATTGATCTACAAGACATATTTGCAAAGGTTTTAGACTAAGTTCATGATAATAAAGTTCTAATCAAATTATGAACTCCCACTTAGATTAGACATCCCTCTAGTCATCTAAGTGTTACACGATCCGAGTCGACTAGCCCGTGTCCGATCATCACGTGAGACGGACTAGTCATCGTCGGTGAACATTCTCATGTTGATCATATCTTCCATACGATTCGTGTTCGACCTTTCGGTCTCCGTGTTCCGAGGCCATGTCTGCACATGCTAGGCTCGTCAAGTTAACCCTAAGTGTTTTCGCTGTGTAAAACTGTCTTACACCCGTTGTATGTGAACGTAAGAATCCATCACACCCAATCATCACGTGGTGCTTAGAAGCGACGAACTGTAGCAACGGTGCACAGTTAGGGGAGAACACTTCTTGAAATTTTATAAGGGATCATCTTATTTACTACCGTCGTCCTAAGTAAACAAGATGCATAATACATAATAAACATCACATGCAATTATATAGTTGTGACATGATATGGCCAATATCATATAGCTCCATTGATCTTCATCTTCGGGGCTCCATGATCATCTTGTCACCGGCTTGACACCATGATCTCCATCATCATGATCTCCATCATCGTGTCTTCATGAAGTTGTCACGCCAACGACTACTTCTACTTCTATGACTAACGTTTAGCAATAAAGTAAAGTAGTTTACATGGCGTTATTCAATGACACGCAGGTCATACAAAAAATAAAGACAACTCCTATGGCTCCTGCCGGTTGTCATACTCATCGACATGCAAGTCGTGAATCCTATTACAAAGAACATGATCTCATACATCACAATTCATCATTCATCACAACTTCTGGGCATATCACATCACATGATCAATCGCTGCAAAAACAAGTTAGACGTCCTCTAATTGTTGTTGCATCTTTTACGTGGCTGCAATTGGGTTCTAGCAAGAATGTTTTCTTACCTACGAATCACCACAACGTGATTTTGGCAACTTCTATTTACCCTTCATAAGGGCCCTGTTCATCGATTCCGCTCCAACTAAAGTGGGAGAGACAGACACCCGCCAGCCACCTTATGCAACTAGTGCATGTCAGTCGGTGGAACCGGTCTCACGTAAGCGTACGTGTAAGGTTGGTCCGGGCCGCTTCATCCCACAATACCGTTGAGCAAGAAAAGACTAGTAGAGGCAAGTAAGATGACAAAATCCACGCCCACAACAAAATTGTGTTCTACTCGTGCAAAGAGAACTACGCATAGACCTAGCTCATGATGCCACTGTTGGGGAACGTTGCAGAAATTTAAAATTTTTCCTACGGTTTCACCAAGATCCATCTATGAGTTCATCTAAGCAACGAGTCAAGGGAGAGAGTTTGCATCTACATACCACTTGTAGATCGCGTGCGGAAGCTTGCAAGGTGATGATGTAGTCGTACTCGACGTGATTCGAATCACCGATGACCAAGTGCTGAACGGACAGCACCTCCGCGTTCAACACACGTACGGGATGGGAGACATCTCCTCCTTCTTCATCCAGCAAGGGGGAAGGAGAGGTTGAGGAAGACAACTCCACCGGCAGCACGACATCGTGGTGATGGTGGAGAGGCAGTACTCCGACAGGGCTTCGCCAAGCACACAACGGAGGAGGAGAGGTGTTGGGGAGGGGAGGACTGCGCCTTGGAGGGTCGTTCGGCTGCCCTCCCCTCATCCCTCTATTTATAGGGGGAAGGGAGAAGGGGGTCGGCCCCCTAGAACCCATCTAGGGGGGGGGTGCGGCGGCCTAGGGGAGAGGGGAGAGGGTGGCTTGCCCCCCAAGCCAAGGGGGCGCCCCCTCTAGGGTTCCCCCCTCAACCCTAGGCGCATGGGCCCAAGGGAGGGGGTGCGGCCAGCTCACCAGGGGCTGGCTCCCTGCCCCACACAGCCCATGTGGCCCCCCGGGAGGGGTGGCCCCTCCCGGTGGACCCCCGGAACCCTTCCGGTGGCCCCGGTACAATACCGGTATGACCCCGAAACTTCCCGGTGTCTATTTGACAACTTCCCATATATAAATCTTTACCTCCGGACCCTTCCGGATCTCCTCGTGACGTCCAGGATCCCATCCGGGACTCCGAACAACATTCGGTAGTCACATACTAGTCTTCCTAATAACCCTAGCGTCACCGAACCTTAAGTGTGTAGACCCTACGGGTTCGGGAGACATGCAGACATGACCGAGACGCTCTTAGTCAATAACCAACAGCGGGATCTGGATACCCATGATGGCTCCCACATGCTCCTCGATGTTGTCATCGGATGAACCACGATGTCGAGGATTCGATCAAACCCTGTATGCAATTCCCTTTGTCAATCGGTACGTTACTTGCCCGAGACTCGATCGTCGGTATCCCAATACCTTGTTCAGTCTCGTTACCGGCAAGTCACTTTACTCGTACCGTAATGCATGATCCCATGTCCAACACCTTGGTCACATTGAGCTCATTATGATGATGCATTACCGAGTGGGCCCAGAGATACCTCTCCGTCATACGGAGTGACAAATCCCAGTCTCGATCCGTGTCAACCCAACAACTACTTTCGGAGATACCTGTAATGCACCTTTATAGTCACCCAGTTACGTTGTGACGTTTGATACACCCAAGGCACTCTTACGGTATCCGGGAGTTACACGATCTCATGGTCGAAGGAAGAGATACTTGACACTGGCAAAGCTCTAGCAAAACGAACTACACGATCTTTTATGCTATGCTTAGGATTGGGTCTTGTCCATCACATCATTCTCCTAATGATGTGATCCCGTTATCAACGACATCCAATGTCCATAGTCAGGAAACCATGACTATCTGTTGATCACAACGAGCTGGTCAACTAGAGGCTCACCAGGGACACATTGTGGTCTAAGTATTCACACGTGTATTACGATTTCCGGATAATACAGTTATAGCATGAATAAAAGACATTTATCATGAACATTGAAATATAATAATACTTTTATTATTGCCTCTAGGGCATATTTCCAACATTCAAATAGTAAAAAAATAAGAAGCTAGATGTTTTAAAAAAATTAGAAGCCGTTTTAGTGAATCTATATTGAAAATTAACTCATGTTTTAGTGAACCAGAATTGGTTTGTACTTTTTGCTTGATGCGTGTTCATGAGCAGTTCAAAACGTGTACTTTTCCCTGCTTTGCTATAACACTTGTTAGATTGCTATCCAAAAAATGTCATGTATTCCTGAATTTGCTGCTGGTGTAGCAGCCCAGTATATATTTTATCATCAGTTCATAAAGGAAAGATGAATCAGTGCAATGTGTGTGTTAAAAAAAATCAGTTTTATATTGTACGGTAGTTCGCTGTATAGAAAATTTGTAATAGTTTGGCCAGAATAAAGTTCGCATAGTTCAAACTTGCGAGGTAGAATGTTCAGTGAGAGAAAACCATCAGTTTAAATATATATGCAGGAGGTTGAGAGCATAAAAAATGTGATTTTTTTGATGCGTTTAATTTTTCAGCTGTAAGAGAGAAGAATTTATCTCTTGTCTATCTTGCTTCTCAGGAAAATTGGACAGGGAGTCGAGAAGCCGGGCAAAAATGTGTTGCTGCACAAGCACCTACAGTTCCCGGTGGTCTCCTTGGCCACACTTGGCCATGAGCTCATCCACCATGGTGACTGGTAGCCGTCCAAGTGGAACACGGACATTAGTCCAAGCAGAATTTGGGACGGCTTCTGGGCAATTGCAGGTTAGAAAGTTCAACATCTGATAGGAATTCAGTACAGAGAAATGTAGTTTAGAAATTCATCTTTTGTTCTCCCTACCCCCCAAAGTTTTTCTTCTAAAGCTTGAAGCGAATGGGCTAAGAAGTGTTATAAGAAATTGTTTTGGTTCCGTATATACATTCCATATGAGAAGATGCATCATGTTGAAAAGCTTGGTTCGGTGTGTGGCCTAGAGTAGCATGAGACTCTAATGTTCTCTGAACATATTCAGAGTTTAACTAATTCAGTGCAAGTTTTGCTTATGAAAACTGATATTTTCCGCATGTACTAATCCATTTCAACTGTGGGTGTGTTTAAAAAAGAATTCAACATGTACTGAAAAATGCCTTCAAAAAACGAAGAGTAAATAACATCAGTGAGTTCTAGTACCTAAATTACAAAAGTTCACTGACAAAAAAAATCAGTAAAATATAGTGCTTCAACTAGAAGATCACTCATGCTATTTGCTTCATAGTTTCTCTGTTGTTTCAACTTTTATTTTAATCTTTTCATTTGTAAATTCTGCATCTTTTTTTGTTCACTAATTATAGGCATGATACTTGTACTGGGACTAGAGTACAAGTGTTACTTCCAGGCAAGTTCAAGATAAAACCCGAAGAAAATTCTTTGTCCATGTGGCAAATAACTTGTTGCTGCACTTCAACATTCAGTTTGCCTGTAAGCATAGCAACGAGGTGGCATCCTCGCTGCGTGCCTCTGCCGAGGAGGATGTAGCAGCGGGGTTGAACTCCCCGTTCGTATCTCCTCTCTCTTATCTCTCACCAACAAAAATTGATTGCTAATTTGATTTCATGTAATGAACTATGATTTTCCATTGATGCAGAGAAGGTGATTGATTGTTCATATGCCCAATGAGAACTGACATTTTTTCTTAAGGTTTGATGTTACACTACGGCTAAAGTGTTTTAGTTGTTACAAGTTGAAAACTCCACAACAACCTGTGAATGCAAGTTTCAATTTTGGTTGGGATAGTGGTGTGGGTAGACTTGTATTTCCCGTGATTGTAGAAGCATCTAGGGAAGTAACACATTATTTATGTGAATTGTTGTCCGTTCCATGTGCATGTTCGATAAGTTCAAATTTTAATTTGAGATTTTTGACAAGATATAATAATAGGATTGCATTGTATAGATACATAAGTTCAGTACAGAGATGGTGATTCAGTTCGTCTTTTGTATGCACAAGTTCATCTTTTGTACGCTTTTCAGTTCATCTACTTCTGATGGTGAGTCCGATTTCCTCTGTGTTTCCATCTTCATATAATAGAAACAAGTGCTTGTGGTTATGCTTCAGAATGAGCACCGTACTTTCACTTGGTTAACATAAAAAGGATGCATCGTGGATGTGCTCATCATAAAACAGGATGAAGTTTATGCTGCGTACACCTTTGCCTCTCCGTTGTTTCACTCTCAAAAACACGTGTATGTGCGGCTGTTTATTGCTTCTTGCTACTACTATTTTTGTAAATGATTTTGCGTGTGCACTCCAGGAGTGTTTTTGTTTCTGTGGGTCAGCTGCTCAACAATCTTGTACCGCCCAGTACATGTATTACTATTGGGAAGGTTCAAAAATCAGAACTCCACAAGTTTAACATGGTGTATGACACGAAGGAGATCATCGAGAGGGCGTGCCGCGGCGTCATGGGCTACATCAAGCACGCACTCACCCTCTTCGCCAGTTTCGCCATTGTCCTCGTCGTGTCCTCATCATCGGGGTAAGCACCCTAGCCACCTTGGCTGACTACTCATCCTCCACCCACGGTTGCTAAAATTCGATTCATTTTTATATGATGTGATCCATTGAGATGGCTGACGGTGTTGTGTTCCATTGCAGCTCAAGAACGCAGGCGCCAAGTCCGAGGACAAGAAGAAGAGGAAGAGGAGGTCCTGAGAGTGTCATCTTTGCATCATAGATAACATCACCTCCGCCGCTAGTGGCACCACCACTGCTAAGTACAGTATGTAGTACATAGGAATTAAGCTGGTGCAGTAACTTGGTGCCATGCCACCCTTGTTAATTCACACTCGTGGGAACCTGCTGTGAGTTTGCTGCTGATGAAGCTTTTGCAGACGTCGTGTGTGTTCCGGATCTCTTTTGTTCATGTTAGGTAATCGAAACCTGAGACGATTTGGTTTGGTTTGCGAAGAACATGGCTACACTTCTTTGTGGTTGATCTAGTCTCATCGGTTATAACATTGTCACGTGTCTCATTTCTTTTGCACTATATGCCAGCTTCCTCTAGGTAAGTCCAACACATGTTTGGTGTAGCGTTTCTGTCTTGGTAGGTGGTGTTGAGCAGGGCCTGCCCGATTGTGATTGAGCAAGAGTAACTGAACTAAAATTTTCTACCGTTTCTGCACTTTTTAATGTTTGAACTACTGTTTCCATCAAAATGTTTGATCTAGTCTCATCGGTTGTATGTTCAAACATGAAGTCTCAGATAAGTTTGGGAAAAAGCTCAAACAAAATAAAAAACCCATGAAAATTTAAATGGTAAAAGTTGAAGTCGCAAAACGCGAGAAGTCCAAAACATCGTAGCAAAAAAATTGAGTTAAAAAAAACACAAAACATTTTCTTTTCAAAAAATAGCATTCAGTTCAATGATAATGATATAATCCATGCAAGTTCGAGGACTATGAAAACCGTAAACCATTGAAAAGTTGCAAGGAAAAGCCATACCAAAAAAAGTGAAGTCTAGTACTTTTTTCGGAACCATTCAAAATTACTCTATGAAAAAATACCTCATCTGTACACACACACATAGATTAGTACGAGTGCCGCCGCGAGCGCCGCCGTTGTTGCCCGCGCCACAAATGTTGTAGCTTAGACGACTTCAGAATGTTTATCGTGTGTGCTCTACCGTCGTGTGCTAGTCCAAGAATTCCTATCATCACATAAGTCCATGTATTACTACAATGGAGTTCAAAAGAAAACCCTATAACACGCGCCATGCCCCGGCACCATGCTCGGGACGCGGAAAAAGCTCAAACAGAAATAAAACCCTATATGAAAATTCAAATGGTAAATGTTTAGGTCGTAAAATGAGAGAAGTCCAAAACACCGTTGCAAATAAATATTTTATTTTTGAAAAAAATGAAATTCAGTTCAACTACATAAATCATGCAAGTTCGGGGACAATGATACCATAGATCGTTGGAAAGTTACGAGGAAAATCTTACGTAAAAAACAGAGTAAAGTCTAGTCTATGGAAACCGCTCAGTACAAACCCAAAAATTGGAGATCAGTTCGAGTCCTCTATTTTCAGAATAATTTAAAATTAATATATGATAAATAGGAGTACTGTAGAAGAAGAGAGAGGGAAATCAGCTGCAACAAACAAGCACCCCTTCATGGATTACAAATATCCAACATAGTGCCATTTCGTGATAACATCATAAGCCTGCTAGAAGAAACCTTCAAAGACAAAATGAATTGGCATCTAGAAAACTAATGTGCAAGATGAAAGGAACATGATTTATACAGTGCTAAATAGTACACCCCTCTTCACTCATCCATGTATTTACAAGCGTGTGGTCGAAAATAAGCACGAGATGGCACAATAGTTCCTAATTTTTCCTACAGTAATCAAAAGAATTTAGGCCTAACTATAGCTAAGCTGGTACTCCATTATTGATCCCAATGAAGAGAGACTGAAGATCGAGCAGTAGTAACTCACATAATCTCATCAAGAGTCAAAAAGAGAATTGAAAAGAAGTTTAACTCATGATCAAACGGTTGTTCGTACGTCTGTAGTATCCCGTCCCGTATGCATCTTTGGTTTTGCTTAGAGTCAGAGACTCAGAGCCAGAGCGCGCCGGCGTCCTTGAGTATGGGCACGAGCTCGCCGGAGATGTGCACGACCATGAGCCGATCGAGTCCGCCGAGGTTCCTCCCACCGACGAACACCGCCAGCAGCGCGACGACGGCCTCGCCTCCAGCGTTCCCGGCCACCGCTGCAGCGAGCTCGGCCTCGTCGGCGACCTCGTGCATGGCGGGGTTCACCCCGAGCCCCTGCAACAACCGCTTCACCACGTGGCTGAGGTAGCACCCGCGCCTCCCCACCACCAGCACCAGGCTCTCTGCCACCGCCCTCCTCACCACCTCCCCGCCGTCGCCCCTCGCCACCATGTCGGCGAGTCGCGAGCCCACCCTCCTGGCCGGCCGCGCCCTCGGCCTCGGCCTGCTCGGACTGCTGCAGGCACGCCGGTAGCCGGCCGGCGCTGTAGGGGATTGCCTGGTACATCTCGATCGGCCGAGCGACGTACGACATGATCGAGCTCTTCTCTTTTCCGCTCGGTTCGCCGTTGCTGCGCCAAGTCCCCTGCCGCCATGGACGCGTGCTTCTCTGCTTCCCCCGCGTTCTCTCATGCTCCCGTCGCCGCCTGCGTGTGGACTTGTACCGCCACTCTACCGCATGTGCGCAAGGGCCGCAATGCAAGAGGCGCCCTGCTCCTTCCGCTTCTCGCCCATGCCATGGCGTGCGCACTCCTGTAGAGAAAAATAGCTCAGAGTTCAATGAGATGAAAATCATCAGTACAACCGTCTGAAACCATCAGTTCAAGTAGGGTAACAGAATAATATTCTGTTACGCATAACAGAATAGCCTAGATATATATATATATATATATATATATATATATATATATATATATATATATATATATATATATAGGTGGGGGGAGGGGAGGCAGCCCTAGGGGTGGCTCACCCATAGGGAGCCAGGCTGCAGGCCTGCTTGAGGGCCCAGGAGGCTAACCAAGTACCTCACGATAGGAAGGAGCCTGGAGAAAGAGATAAGAGTCTCTGGGTCATCTTGGGCTCCAAGTCTATGATGCGGCGGCCTAGATCAAACAGCCCATATAAGGGGAGGCAGGGGCTCTCATTTCCATCTATTCTCAGATAGACTCAGCTCTCGGTAGAACTACACACAATCCCTTATAATCCCTCACACGAGGTATACCCATAATGAATAACAATGACAAGCATGTTTTAGGGTATTATTCCTCACCAGAGGCCCGAACCTGGGTAAAACCACCGCGTGACCTCTGATTTAAGACTTCTAACCACACGCTAGTAACACAACAGAGGGTACTGACGGTTTTCCGCAATGTTAGTTGGCGCGTCAGGCACCAGATGTTGGGGAACATTGCAGAAAACAAAAAATTTCCTACGGTTTCACCAAGGTCCATCTATGAGTTCATCTAGCAACGAGTGATCGGATGCATCTACATAACTTGTAGATCGCGAGCGGAAGCGTTCAAAGAACGGGGATGAGGGAGTCGTACTCGACATGATCCAAATCACCAGAGATCCTAGCGCTGAACGGACGGCACCTCCGCATTCAACACACGTACGGTCAATGTGACGTCTCCTCCTCCTTGATCCAGCAAGGGGGAAGGAGAGGTTGAGGAAGATGCCTCCAGCAGCAGCACGACGGCATGGTGGTGGTGGAGAAGCAGTACTCCGACAGGGCTTCGCCGAGCTCTACGGAGGAGGAGGTGTTGGAGGGGAGAGGGAGGTGCCAGGGGCATGGGTGCGGCTGACCTCCCTCCCCCCTCTATATATAGGGTCCCCAAGGGGGGGGGGGGCGCCGACCCTGGAGATCCAATCTCCCAAGGGGGCGGCGGCCAAGGGGGGTGGAGTGCCCCCCAAGGCAAGTGGGGCGCCCCCACCCTAGGGTTCCCAACCCTAGGCGCAGGGGGAAGGCCCAAGGGGGGCACACCAGCCCACTAGGGGCTGGTTCCCCTCCCACTTCAGCCCATGGGGCCCTCCGGGATAGGTGGCCCCACCCGGTGGACCCCCGGGACCCTTCCGGTGGTCCCGATACAATACCGGTGACCCCGAAACTTGTCCCGATGGCCGAAATAGCACTTCCTATATATAATTCTTTACCTCCGGACCATTCCGGAACTCCTCGTGACGTCCGGGATCTCATCCGGGACTCCGAACAACTTTCGGGTTACTCCATATTCATATCCCTACAACCCTAGCGTCACCGAACCTTAAGTGTGTAGACCCTACGGGTTCGGGAGACATGTAGACATGACCGAGATGGCTCTCCGGTCAATAACCAACAGCGGGATCTGGATACCCATGTTGGCTCCCACATGCTCCTCGATGATCTCATCGGATGAACCACGATGTCGAGGATTCAAGCAACCCCGTATACAATTCCCTTTGTCAATCGGTACGTTACTTGCCCGAGATTCGATCGTCGGTATCCCAATACCTCGTTCAATCTCGTTACCGGCAAGTCACTTTACTCGTACCGTAATGCATGATCCCGTGACCAGACACTTGGTCACTTTGAGCTCATTGTGATGATGCATTACCGAGTGGGCCCAGAGATACCTCTCCGTCATACGGAGTGACAAATCCCAGTCTTGATCCGTGTCAACCCAACAGACACTTTCGGAGATACCCGTAGTATACCTTTATAGTCACCCAGTTACGTTGTGACGTTTGGTACACCCAAAGCACTCCTACGGTATCCGGGAGTTACACGATCTCATGGTCTAAGGAAAAGATACTTGACATTGGAAAAACTCTAGCAAACGAACTATACGATCTTGTGCTATGTTTAGGATTGGGTCTTGTCCATCACATCATTCTCCTAATGATGTGATCTCGTTATCAATGACATCCAATGTCCATAGTCAGGAAACCATGACTATCTGTTGATCAACGAGCTAGTCAACTAGAGGCTTACTAGGGACATGTTGGTGTCTATTTATTCACACATGTATTACGATTTCCGGATAACACAATTATAGCATGAATAAAAGACAATTATCATGAACAAGGAAATATAATAATAATGCTTTTATTATTGCCTCTAGGGCATATTTCCAACAGTCTCCCACTTGCACTAGAGTCAATAATCTAGTTACATTGTGATGAATCGAACACCCATGGAATTCTGGTGTTGATCATGTTTTGCTCTAGGGAGAGGTTTAGTCAACGGATCTGCTACATTCAGGTCCATATGTACTTTACAAATGTCTATGTCTCCATCTTGAACATTTTCATGAATGGAGTTGAAGCGACGCTTGATGTGCCTGGTCTTCTTGTGAAACCTGGGCTCCTTGGCAAGTGCAATAGCTCCAGTGTTGTCACAGAAGAGTTTGATTGGCCCCGACGCATTGGGTATGACTCCTAGGTCGGTGATGAACTCCTTCACCCAAATTGCTTCATGCGCTGCCTCCGAGGCTGCCATGTACTCCGCTTCACATGTAGATCCCGCCACGACGCTCTGCTTGCAACTGCACCAGCTTACTGCCCCACCATTCAAAATATACACGTATCCGGTTTGTGACTTAGAGTCATCCAGATCTGTGTCGAAGCTAGCGTCGACGTAACCCTTTACGACGAGCTCTTCGTCACCTCCATAAACGAGAAACATTTCCTTAGTCCTTTTCAGGTACTTCAGGATATTCTTGACCGCTGTCCAGTGTTCCTTGCCGGGATTACTTTGGTACCTACCTACCAAACTTACGGCAAGGTTTACATCAGGTCTGGTACACAACATGGCATACATAATAGAACCTATGGCTGAGGCATAGGGGATGACACTCATCTCTTCTATATCTTCTGCCGTGGTCGGACATTGAGCTGAGCTCAATTTCACACCTTGCAACACAGGCAAGAACCCCTTCTTAGACTGATCCATATTGAACTTCTTCAATATCTTATCAAGGTATGTGCTTTGTGAAAGACCTATGAGGCGTCTTGATCTATCTCTATAGATCTTGATGCCTAATATATATGCAGCTTCTCCAAGGTCCTTCATTGAAAAACTCTTATTCAAGTAGGCCTTAATGCTGTCCAAGAGTTCTATATCATTTCCCATCAGAAGTATGTCATCTACATATAATATGAGAAATGCTACAGAGCTCCCACTCACTTTCTTGTAAACGCAGGCTTCTCCATAAGTCTGCGTAAACCCAAACGCTTTGATCATCTCATCAAAGCGAATGTTCCAACTCCGAGATGCTTGCACCAGCCCATAAATCGAGCGTTGGAGCTTGCACACCTTGTCAGCATTCTTAGGATCGACAAAACCTTCCGGCTGCATCATATACAATTCTTCCTTAAGGAAACCATTAAGGAATGCCGTTTTGACGTCCATTTGCCATATCTCATAATCATAGAATGCGGCAATTGCTAACATGATTCGGACGGACTTTAGCTTCGCTACCGGTGAGAAAGTCTCATCGTAGTCAACCCCTTGAACTTGTCGATAACCCTTAGCGACAAGCCGAGCTTTATAGATGGTCACATTACCATCCACGTCTGTCTTCTTCTTAAAGATCCATTTATTTTCTATGGCTCGCCGCTCAACAGGCAAGTCAGTCAAAGTCCATACTTCGTTTTCATACATGGATCCTATCTCGGATTTCATGGCTTCTAGCCATTTGTCGGAATCCGGGCCCGCCATCGCTTCTTCATAGTTCGAAGGTTCACCGTTGTCTAACAACATGATTTCCAAGACAGGGTTGCCGTACCACTCTGGTGCGGAACGTGTCCTTGTGGACCTACGAAGTTCAGTAGCAACTTGATCTGAAGTTTCATGATCATCATCATTAATTTCCTCTCTAGTCGGTGCAGGCACCTCAGGAACATTTTCTTGAGTTGCGCCATTTTCCGGTTCAAGAGGTAATACTTCATCAAGTTCTACTTTCCTCCCACTTACTTCTTTCGAGAGAAACTCCTTCTCTAGAAAGGATCCATTCTTGGCAACAAAGATCTTGCCTTCGGATCTGAGGTAGAAGGTATACCCAATAGTTTCTTTAGGGTATCCTATGAAGACGCATTTTTCCGACTTGGGTTCGAGCTTTTCAGGTTGAAGTTTCTTGACATAAGCATCGCATCCCCAAACTTTTAGAAACGACAGCTTAGGTTTCTTCCCAAACCATAATTCATACGGTGTCGTCTCAACGGATTTCGACGGAGCCCTATTTAAAGTGAATGCGGCAGTCTCTAAAGCATAGCCCCAAAATGATAGCGGTAAATCGGTAAGAGACATCATAGATCGCACCATATCTAATAGAGTGCGATTACGACGTTCGGACACACCATTACGCTGAGGTGTTCCAGGCAGCGTCAGTTGTGAAACTATTCCACATTTTCTTAAGTGTGTGCCAAATTCGTGACTCAAGTATTCTCCTCCACGATCTGATCGCAAGAACTTGATTTTCCTGTCACGTTGATTCTCAACCTCACTCTGAAATTCCTTGAACTTTTCAAAGGTCTCAGACTTGTGTTTCATTAAATAGACATACCCATATCTACTCAAGTAATCAGTGAGGGTGAGAACATAACGATAGCCACCGCGAGCCTCAACACTCATTGGACCGCACACATCAGTATGTATGATTTCCAATAAGTTGGTTGCTCGCTCCATTGTTCCTGAGAACGGAGTCTTGGTCATTTTACCCATGAGGCATGGTTCGCACGTGTCAAATGATTCGTAATCAAGAGACTCTAAAAGTTCATCCGTATGGAGCTTCTTCATGCATTTGACACCTATGTGACCAAGGCGGCAGTGCCACAAGTATGTGGGACTATCATTATCAATCTTACATCTTTTGGTATTCACACTATGAATATGTGTAGCATTACGCTCGAGATTCATTAAGAATAAACCATTCACCATCGGAGCATGACCATAAAACATATCTCTCATATAAATAGAACAACCATTATTCTCAGATTTAAATGAGTAGCCATCTCGTATTAAACGAGATCCTGATACAATGTTCATGCTCAAACTTGGCACTAAATAACAATTATTGAGGTTCAAAACTAATCCCGTAGGTAAATGTAGAGGTAGCGTGCCGACGGCGATCACATCGACCTTGGAACCATTCCCGACGCGCATCGTCACCTCGTCCTTCGCCAGTCTCCGCTTATTCCGCAGCTCCTGCTTTGAGTTACAAATGTGAGCAACTGCACCGGTATCAAATACCCAAGAGCTACTACGAGTACTGGTAAGGTACACATCAATTACATGTATATCACATATACCTTTCGTGATGCCGGCCTTCTTGTCCGCTAAGTATTTGGGGCAGTTCCGCTTCCAGTGACCACTTCCCTTGCAATAAAAACACTCAGTCTCGGGCTTGGGTCCATTCTTTGGCTTCTTCCCGGCAGCTTGCTTGCCGGGCGCGGCAACTCCCTTGCCGTCCTTCTTGAAGTTTTTCTTACCCTTGCCTTTCTTGAACTTAGTGGTTTTATTCACCATCAACACTTGATGTTCCTTTTTGACTTCTACCTCTGCTGATTTCAGCATTGCAAATACTTCAGGAATGGTCTTTTCCATCCCCTGCATATTGAAGTTCATCACAAAGCTCTTGTAGCTCGGTGGAAGCGACTGAAGGATTCTGTCAATGACCGCGTCATCCGGCAGATTAAATCCCAGCTGAGTCAAGCGGTTATGTAACCCAGAGATAGTGAGTATGTGCTCACTGACAGAACTATTTTCCTCCATCTTACAGCTGAAGAACTTGTCGGAGACTTCATATCTCTCGACCCGGGCATGAGCTTGAAAAACCATTTTCAGCTCTTCGAACATCTCATATGCTCCGTGTCTCTCAAAAAGCTTTTGGAGCCCCGGCTCTAAGTTGTAAAGCATGCCGCACTGAACGAGGGAGTAATCATCGGAACGTGTCTGCCAAGCGTTCATAACGTCTTGTTCTGCAGGGAGAACAGGTGCTTCACCTAGCGGTGCTTGTAGGACATAATCTTTCTTGGCAGCTATGAGGATGATCCTCAGGTTCCGGACCCAGTCCGTATAGTTGCTGCCATCGTCTTTCAGCTTGGTTTTCTCTAGGAACGCGTTGAAGTTGAGGACAACGTTGGCCATTTGATCTACAAGACATATTGTAAATATTTTAGACTAAGTTCATGATAATTAAGTTCATCTAATCAAATTATTCAATGAACTCCCACTTAGATAGACATCCCTCCAGTCATCTAAGTATAACATGATCCGAGTTAACTAGGCCGTGTCCGATCATCACGTGAGACGGACTAGTCAACATCGGTGAACATCTTCATGTTGATCGTATCTTCTATACGACTCATGCTCGACCTTTCGGTCTTCTGTGTTCCGAGGCCATGTCTGTACATGCTAGGCTCGTCAAGTCAACCTAAGTGTTTGCATGTGTAAATCTGTCTTACACCCGTTGTATGTGAACGTTGGAATCTATCACACCCGATCATCACGTGGTGCTTCGAAACAACGAACTGTCGCAATGGTGCACAGTTAGGGGGAACACTTTCTTGAAATTATTATGAGGGATCATCTTATTTACTACCGTCGTTCTAAGTAAACAAGATGCAAAAACATGATAAACATCACATGCAATCAAATAATAATAGTGACATGATATGGCCAATATCACATAGCTCCTTTGATCTCCATCTTGGGGCTCCATGATCATCTTGTCACCGGCATGACACCATGATCTCCATCATCGTGTCTCCATGAAGTTGCTCGCCAACTATTACTTCTACTACTATGGCTAACACGTTTAGCAATAAAGTAAAGTAATTTACATGGCGTTTCTCAATGACACGCAGGTCATACAAAAAATAAAGACAACTCCTATGGCTCCTGCCGGTTGTCATACTCATCGACATGCAAGTCGTGATTCCTATTACAATAGCATGAACATCTCATACATCACATATATATCATTCATCATTCATCACAACTTTGGCCATATCACATCACAAAACACTTGCTGCAAAAACAAGTTAGACGTCCTCTAATTGTTGTTGCAAGTTTTACGTGGCTGCAATAGGGTTCTAGCAAGAACGTTTTCTTACCTATGTGAAAGCCACAACGTGATTTGTCAACTTCTATTTACCCTTCATAAGGACCCTTTTCATCGAATCCGCTCCAACTAAAGTGGGAGAGACAGACACCCGCCAGCCACCTTATGCAACTAGTGCATGTTAGTCGGTGGAACCGGTCTCACGTAAGCGTACGTGTAAGGTTGGTCCGGGCCGCTTCATCCCACAATACCGCTGAAGCAAAATAAGACTAGTAGCGGCAAGAAAGTTGACAACATCTACGCCCACAACAAATTGTGTTCTACTCGTGCAAAGAGAACTACGCATAGACCTAGCTCATGATGCCACTGTTGGGGAACGTTGCAGAAAACAAAAATTTTCCTACGGTTTCACCAAGATCCATCTATGAGTTCATCTAGCAATGAGTGATCGGATGCATCTACATACCTTGTAGATCGCGAGCGGAAGCGTTCAAAGAACGGGGATGAGGGAGTCGTACGGACGACACCTCCGCATTCAACACACGTACGGTCAGCGTGACGTCTCCTCCTTCTTGATCCAGCAAGGGGGAAGGAGAGGTTGAGGAAGATGGCTCCAGCAGCAGCACGACGACGTGGTGGTGGTGGAGAAGCAGTACTCCGACAGGGCTTCGCCGAGCTCTACGGAGGAGGAGGAGGTGTTGGAGGGGAGAGGGAGGCGCCAGGGGCATGGGTGTGGCTACCCTCCCTACCCCCTCTATATATAGGGTCCCCAAGGGGGGGCGCCTGCCCTGGAGATCCAATCTCCCAAGGGGGCGGTGGCCAATAGGGGTGGAGTGCCCCCCAAGGCAAGTGGGGCGCCCCCACCCTAGGGTTCCCAACCCTAGGCGCAGGGCGAAGGCCCAAGGGGGGCACACCAGCCCACTAGGGGCTGGTTCCCCTCCCACTTCAGCCCATGGGGCCCTCCGGGATAGGTGGCCCCACCCGGTGGACCCCCGGGACCCTTCCGGTGGTCCCGGTACAATACCGGTGACCCCGAAACTTGTCCTGATGGCCGAAATAGCACTTCCTATATATAATTATTTACCTCCGGACCATTCCGGAACTCCTCGTGACGTCCGGGATCTCATCCGGGACTCCGAACAACTTTCGGGTTACTGCATATTCATATCCCTACAACCCTAGCGTCACCGAACCTTAAGTGTGTAGACCCTACGGGTTCGGGAGACATGTAGACATGACCGAGATGGCTCTCCGGTCAATAACCAACAGCGGGATCTGGATACCCATGTTGGCTCCCACATGCTCCTCGATGATCTCATCGGATGAACCACGATGTCGAGGATTCAAGCAACCCTGTATACAATTCCCTTTGTCAATCGGTACGTTACTTGCCCGAGATTCGATCGTCGGTATCCCAATACCTCGTTCAATCTCGTTACCGGCAAGTCACTTTACTCGTACCGTAATGCATGATCCCGTGACCAGACACTTGGTCACTTTGAGCTCATTGTGATGATGCATTACCGAGTGGGCCCAGAGATACCTCTCCGTCATACGGAGTGACAAATCCCAGTCTTGATCCGTGTCAACCCAACAGACACTTTCGGAGATACCCGTAGTATACCTTTATAGTCACCCAGTTACGTTGTGACGTTTGGTACACCCAAAGCACTCCTACGGTATCCGGGAGTTACACGATCTCATGGTCTAAGGAAAAGATACTTGACATTGGAAAAACTCTAGCAAACGAACTATACGATCTTGTGCTATGTTTAGGATTGGGTCTTGTCCATCACATCATTCTCCTAATGATGTGATCTTGTTATCAATGACATCCAATGTCCATAGTCAGGAAACCATGACTATCTGTTGATCAACGAGCTAGTCAACTAGAGGCTTACTAGGGACATGTTGGTGTCTATTTATTCACACATGTATTACGATTTCCGGATAACACAATTATAGCATGAATAAAAGACAATTATCATGAACAAGGAAATATAATAATAATGCTTTTATTATTGCCTCTAGGGCATATTTCCAACACTAGAAGCGTCGTCTAGTGACAAATCTTAGATCGGGTCTTCTCTGGCTCCTTCACCTTCACCACAGACGGGGGAGACAGGTTCGACATCAACCCACCGGACCCTGTCCGCACGATCTATGCCGACGCCATGGCCTTCATCGTACCAGGTTGATGCAGTCACAGTTCTGAAGGAAATATGCCCTAGAGACAATAATAAAGTTATTATTTATTTCCTTATTTCATGATAAATGTTTATTATTCATGCTAGAATTGTATTAATCGGAAACTTAGTACATGTGTGAATACATAGACAAACATAATGTCACTAGTATGCCTCTACTTGACTAGCTCGTTGAATCAATAATGGTTATGTTTCCTAACCATAGAGATGAGTTGTCATTTGATTAACGGGACCACATCATTAGAGAATGATGTCATTGACTTGACCCATCCGTTATCTTAGCACGATGATCGTTTAGTTTGTTGCTATTGCTTTCTTCATGACTTATACATGTTCCTATGACTATGAGATTATGCAACTCCCGAGTGCCGGAGGAACACTTTGTGTGCTACCAAACGTCACAACGTAACTGGGTGATTATAAAGGTGCTCTACAGGTGTCTCCGATGGTGCTTGTTGAGTTGGCATAGATCGAGATTAGGATTTGTCACTCCGATTGTCGGAGAGGTATCTCTGGGCCCTCTCGGTAATGCACATCACTATAAGCCTTGCAAGCAATGCAACTAATGAGTTAGTTGCGGGATGATGCATTAGGAAACGAGTAGAGAGACTTGCCGGTAACGATATTGAACTAGGTATTGAGATACCAGCGATCAAATCTCGGGCAAGTAACATATCGATGACAAAGGGAACAACGTATGTTGTTATGCGGTTTGACCGATAAATATCTTCGTAGAATATGTAAGAGCTAATATGAACATCTAGGTTCCGCGATTGGTTATTGAACGGAGACGTGTCTCGGTCATGTCTACATAGTTCTCGAACCCGTAGGGTCCGCACGCTTAACGTTCGGTGACGATCGGTATTATGAGTTTAAGTGATTTGATGTACCGAAGGTAGTTCGGAGTCCCGGATGAGATCAGGGACATGATGAGGAGTCTCGAAATGGTCGAGACGTAAAGATCGATATATTGGACGGCTATATTCGGACATCGGAAAGGTTCCGAGTGATTCGGGTATTTTTTGGAGTACCGGGGAGTTACGGGAATACGAGGAAGAAGTATTGGGCCTCATGGGCCAAGTGGTGGAAGAGAGGAGGCAGGGCGCGCGGCCCCCCTAGCTCAAATCGAATTGGACTAGGGGGCGGCCCCCCTTTCCTCCTTTCCTCCCTCTCCTTCCTTTCTCCCCTTCCCCCTTCCTTTCCTCCTCCTAGTAGGAGTAGGAAAGGGGTGTCCTACTCCTACTAGGAGGAGGACTCCTCCTCCTGGCGCGCCCTACAGGGGCCGGCCAGCCTCCCCCGTTGCTCCTTTATATACAGGGGGAGGGGGCACCCTAGAACACACAAGTTGATCATTGATCCCT
This sequence comes from Triticum aestivum, assembly GCF_018294505.1. NCBI lineage: Eukaryota > Viridiplantae > Streptophyta > Magnoliopsida > Poales > Poaceae > Triticum > Triticum aestivum. The sequence continues at coordinate 140,234,293 of NC_057800.1, forward strand.
TAGCCATGTGCGTTGCCCCCTCCACCATAGTCCACCTCGATCATATCGTAGCGGTGCTTAGGTGAAGCCCTGCGTCGGTAGCAACATCATCACCGTCATCACGCCGTCGTGCTGACGGAACTCTCCTGTGAAGCTCTGCTGGATCAGAGTTCGTGGGACGTCATCGAGCTGAACGTGTCTAAACTCGGAGGTGCCGTGCGTTCGGTACTTGGATCGGTCGGATTGTGAAGACGTTCGACTACATCAACCACGTTCTCATAACGTTTCCGCTTACGGTCTATGAGGGTACGTGGACGATACTCTTCCCTCTCGTTGCTATGCATCACCATGATCTTGCGTGTGCGTAGGAAATTTTTGAAATTACTATGTTCCCCAACAGTGGCATCCGAGCCAGGTTTATGCGTAGATGTTATATGCACGAGTAGTATACAAGTGAGTTGTGGGCGATACAAGTCATACTGCTTACCAGCATGTCATACTTTGGTTCAGCGGTATTGTTGGATGAAGCAGCCCGGACCGACATTACGCGTACGCTTACGCGAGACTGGTTCTACCGACGTGCTTTGCACACAGGTGGCTGGCGGGTGTCAGTTTCTCCAACTTTAGTTGAACCGAGTTTCACTACGACTGGTCCTTGTTGAAGGTTAAAACAACACTAACTTGACGAACTATCGTTGTGGTTTTTATGTGTAGGTAAGAACAGTTCTTGCTTAGCCCGTAGCAGCCACTTAAAACTTGCAACAACAAAGTAGAGGACGTCTAACTTGTTTTTGCAGGGCTTGTTGTGATGTGATATGGTCAAGACGTGATGAGATATAAGTTTTTGTATGAGATGATCATGTTTTGTTGAAGTTATCGGCAACTGGCAGAAGCCTTATGGTTGTCTCTTTATTGCATAAGATGCAAGCGCCAAACAATTGCTTTACTTTATCGCTATGCGATAGCAATAGTTGCAAGAGCAATAGTTGGCGAGACGACCATGTGACGACACGTTGATAGAGATCAAGATGATGGAGATCATGGTGTCATGCCGGCGATGATAGAGATCATGACGGTAGAGATGGAGATCAAAGGCACAAGATGATGATGGCCATATCATGTCACATATTTTGATTGCATGTGATGTTTATCCTTTATGCATCTTATTTTGCTTAGTTCGGCGGTAGCATTATAAGATGATCTCTCACTAAATTTCAAGGTACAAGTGTTGTCCCTGAGTATGCATCGTTGAAAAAGTTCGTCATGCCGAGACACCACGTGATGATCGGGTGTGATAAGCTCAACATTCTTGTACAACGGGTGCAAGCCAGTTTTGCACACGCAGAATACTCAGGTTAAAGTTGACGAGCCTAGCATATACAGACATGTCCTCGGAACACTGAGACCGAAAGGTCGAGCATGAATCATATAGTAGATATGATCAACATAGTGATGTTCACCATTGAAAACTACTCCATTTCACGTGATGATCGGTTATGGTTTAGGTGATTTGGATCACGTGATCACTTAGATGATTAGAGGGATGTCTATCTAAGTGGGAGTTCTTAAATAATATGATTAATTGAACTTTCATTTATCATGAACTTAGTCTTGATAGTATTTGCATAACTATGTTGTAGATCAATAGCTCGCGATGTAGCTCCCCGTTTATTCTGATTTGTTCCTAGAGAAAAACTAAGTTGAAAGATGTTAGTAGCAATGATGCGGATTGGATCCGTGATCTGAGGATTATCCTCATTGCTGCACAGAAGAATTATGTCCTTGATGCACCGCTAGGTGACAGACCGATTGCAGGAGCAGATACAGACGTTATGAACGTTTGGCGAGCTCGATATGATGACTACTTGATAGTTAGGTGCACCATGCTTTACGGCTTAGAATCGGGGCTTCAAAGACATTTTGAATGCCACAGAGCATATGAGATGTTCCAAGAGTTGAAATTAGTATTTCAGACTCATGCCCATGTCGAAAGGTATGAGACCTTTGACAAGCACTTTGCCTACAAGATGGAGGAGAATAGCTCAGCTAGTGAGTATGTGCTCAGAATGTCTGAGTACTACAATCACTTGAAACAAGTGGGAGTTAATCTTCGAGATAAGATAGTGATTGACATAGTTCTCTAGTCACTATCACCAAGTTACTGGAACTTTGTGATGAACTATAATATGCAAGGGATAACAAAAACGATTCCCAAGCTCTTCGTGATGCTGAAATTGAGGAAGGTAGAAATCAAGAAAAGCATCAATTGTTGATGGTTGACAAGACCACTAGTTTCAAGAAAAGGGCAAAGGGAAGAAGGGGAACTTCAAGAAGAACGACAAGCAAGTTGCTGCTCAAGTGAAGAAGCCCAAGTCTAGACCTAAGCCTGAGACTAAGTGCTTCTACTGCAAAGGGACTTGTCACTGGAAGCAGAACTGCCCCAAGTATTTGGTGGATAAGAAGGATGGCAAAGTGAACAAAGGTATATTTGATATACATGTTATTGATGTGTACTTTACTAGTGTTTATAGCAACCCGTTAGTATTTGATACTAGTTCAGCTGCTGAGATTAGTAACTCAAAATGGGAGTTGCAGAATGAACAGAGACTAGTTAAGGGTGAAGTGACGATGTGTGTTGGAAGTGGTTCCAAGATTGATATGATCATCATCGCACACTCCCTATACTTTTGGGATTAGTGTTGAACCTAAATAAATGTTATTTGGTATTTGCGTTAAGCATGAATATGATTTGATCATGTTAATTGCAATACGGTTATTCATTTAAAGTCAGAGAATAATTGTTGTTCTGTTTACATGAATAAAACCTTCAATGGTCATACACCCAAGGTGAATGGTTTATTGAATCTTGATCGTGGTGATACACATATTCATAATATTGAAGCCAAAAGATGCAAAGTTAATAATGATAGTGCAACTTATTTGTGGCACTGCCGTTTAGGTCATATTGGTGTAAAGCGCATGAAGAAAATCCATGTTGATGGGCTTTTGGAATCACTTGATTATGAATCAGTTGATGCCTGCGAACCATGCCTCATGGGCAAGATTACTAAGACTCTGTTCTCTGGAACAATGGAGCGAGCAACAGACTTGTTGGAAATAATACATAGTGATGTATGCAATCCGATGAGTGTTGAGGCTCGCGGCATGTATCGTTATTTTCTGACCTTCATAGATGATTTGAGTAAGATATGGGCATATCTTGTTGATGAAACATAAATCTGAAACATTTGAAAAGTTCAAATAATTTCAAAGTGAAGTGGAAACTCATCGTAACAAGAAAACAAAGTTTCTACGATCTGATCGTGGAGGAGAATATTTGAGTTACGAGTTTGGTCTTCATTTGAAACAATGCGGAATAGTTTCGCAACTCACGCCACCTGGAACACCACATCGTAATGGTGTGTCCGAACATCGTAACCATACTTTATTAGATATGGTGCAACCTATGATGTCTCTTACCGATTTACCATTGTCGTTTTGGGGTTATGCATTAGAGACAGCTGCATTCACGTTAAATAGGGCACCATCTAAATCCATTGAGACGACGCCATATGAACTGTGGTTTGGCAAGAAACCAAAGTTGTCGTTTCTTAAAGTTTGGGGTTGCGATGCTTATGTGAAAAAGTTTCATCCTGATAAGCTCAAACCCAAATCGGAGAAATGTGTATTCATAGGATACCCAAAGGAGAAAGTTGGGTACACCTTCTATCACAGATCCGAAGGCAAGACATTCGTTGCTAAGAATGGATCCTTTCTAGAGAAGGAGTTTCTCTCGAAAGAAGTGAGTGGGAGGAAAGTAGAACTTGATGAGGTAACTGTACCTGATCCATTATTGGAAAGTAGTTCATCACAGAAATCTGTTCCTGTGACTCCTACACCAATTAGTGAGGAAGCTAATGATGATGATCATGTAACTTCAGATCCAGTTACTACCGAACCTCGTAGGTCAACCAGAGTGAGATCCGCACCAGAGTGGTACAGTAATCCTGTTCTAAATGTCATGTTACTTGACCATGACGAACCTACGAACTATGAGGAAGCGATGATGAGCCCAGATTCCGCGAAATGGCTTGAGGCCATGAAATCTGAGATGGGATCCATGTATGAGAACAAAGTATGGACTTTGATTGACTTGCCCGATGATCAGTGAGTCATTAAGAATAAATGGATCTTCAAGAGGAAGACAGACGTTGATAGTAGTGTTACTATCTACAAAGCTCGAATTTTCACAAAATGTTTTCGACAAGTTTAAGGTGTTGACTATGATGAGATTTTCTCACTCGTATCGATGCTTAAAAGTCTATCCGAATCATGTTAACAGTTTGCCGCATTTTATGAAATCTGGCAAATGGATGTCAAAACTGTATTCCTTAATGGATTTCTTAAAATAAGAGTTGTATATGATGCAACCAGAAGGTTTTGTCGATCCTAAAGGTACTACCAAAGTGAGCAAGCTCCAGCGATCCATCTATGGACTGATGCAAGCATCTCGGGGTTGGAATATACGCTTCGATAAAGTGATCAAAGCATATGGTTTTCGAAGGAAATATGCCCTAGAGGCAATAATAAAGTTATTATTTATTTCCTTATATCATGATAAAAGTTTATTATTCATGCTAGAATTGTATTAACCGGAAACATAATACATGTGTGAATACATAGACAGACAGAGTGTCACTAGTATGCCTCTACTTGACTAGCTCGTTAATCAAAGATGGTTATGTTTCCTAACCATGGACAAAGAGTTGTCATTTGATTAAACGGGATCACATCATTAGTTGAATGATCTGATTGACATGACCCATTCCATTAGCTTAGCACCCGATCGTTTAGTATGTTGCTATTGCTTTCTTCATGACTTATACATGTTCCTATGACTATGAGATTATGTAACTCCCGTGTGCCGGAGGAACACTTTGTGTGCTACCAAACGTCACAACGTAACTGGGTGATTATAAAGGTGCTCTACAGGTGTCTCCAAAGGTACATGTTGGGTTGACGTATTTCGAGAATAGGATTTATCACTCCGATCGTCGGAGAGGTATCTCTGGGCCCTCTCGGTAATGCACATCACTTAAGCCTTGCAAGCAATGCAACTAATGAGTTAGTTGCGAGATGATGTATTACAGAACAAGTAAAGAGACTTGCCGGTAACGAGATTGAACTAGGTATTGGATACCGACGATCGAATCTCGGGCAAGTAACATACCGATGACAAAGGGAACAACGTATGTTGTTATGCGGTCTGACCGATAAAGATCTTCATAGAATATGTAGGAGCCAATATGGGCATCCAGGTCCCACTATTGGTTATTGACCGGAGACATGTCTAGGTCATGTCTACATTGTTCTCGAACCCGTAGGGTCCGCACGTTTAAGGTTTCGATGACAGTTATATTATGAGTTTATACGTTTTGATGTACCTAAGGTTGTTCGCAGTCCCACATGTGATCATGGACATGACAAGGAGTCTCGAAATGGTCGAGACATAAAGATTGATATATTGGACGGCTATATTCGGACACCAGAAGTGTTCCGGATGATTTCGGAGAAAACCGGAGAACCGGAGGGTTACCGGAAACCCCCCGGGAGAAGTAATGGGCCATATGGGCCTTAGTGGTGAGAGAGAGGGGCGGCCAAAGGTGGGCCGCGCGCCTCCACCCCCCTGGTCTGAATTGGACTAGGAGAGGGGGGGCGGCGCCCCCCTTTCCTTCTCCCTCCCCCCTTCTTCCCCCTCCTAGTAGGAGTCCCACTCCTACTAGGAGGAGGACTCCTCCTTGGCGCGCCATAGGGGCCGGCCAGCCTCCTCCTCTCTTGAACCTTTATATACGGAGGCAGGGGCACCCCGGAGACACACAAGTCGATCCACGTGATCATATTCTTAGCCGTGTGTGGCGCCCCCTGCCACCATAGTCCTCGATAATATTGTAGCGGTGCTTAGGCGAAGCCCTGCGACAGTAGTACATCAAGATCGTCACCACGCCGTCGTGCTGACGGAACTCTTCCCAGACACTTTGCTGGATCGGAGTCTGGGGATCGTCATCGAGCTGAACGTGTGCTAAAACTCGAAGGTCCCGTAGTTTCGGTGCTTGATCGGTCGGGCCGTGAAGACGTACGACCACATCAACCGCGTTGTCATAACGCTTCCGCTGTCGATCTACAAGGGTACGTAGATCACACTCTCCCCTCTCGTTGCTATGCATCACCATGATCTTGCGTGTGCGTAGGAATTTTTTTGAAATTACTACGTTCCCCAACAGTGGCATCCGAGCCTAGGTTTTATGTGTTGATGTTATATGCACGAGTAGAACACAAGTGAGTTGTGGGAGATATAAGCCATACTACTTACCAGCATGTCATACTTTGGTTCGGCGGTATTGTTGGACGAAGCGGCCCAGACCGACATTACGCGTACGCTTACGCGAGACCGGTTCTCCCGACGTGCTTTGCACATAGGTGGCTTGCGGGTGACAGTTTCTCCAACTTTAGTTGAACCAAGTGTGGCTACGCCCGGTCCTTGCGAAGGTTAAAACATCACCAACTTGACAGACTATCGTTGTGGTTTTGATGCGTAGGTAAGATTGGTTCTTACTTAAGCCCGTAGCAGCCACGTAAAACTTGCAACAACAAAGTAGAGGACGTCTAACTTGTTTTTGCAGGGCATGTTGTGATGTGATATGGTCAAGACATGATGCTGATTTTATTGTATGAGATGACCATGTTTTGTAACCGAGTTATCGGCAACTGGCAGGAGCCATATGGTTATCGCTTTATTGTATGCAATGCAATCGCGCATTAATGCTTTACTTTATCACTAAACGGTAGCAATAGTCGTGGAAGCATAAGATTGGCGAGACGACAACGATGCTACGATGGAGATCAAGGTGTCGCACCGGTGACGATGGTGATCATGACGGTGCTTCGGAGATGGAGATCATAGACACAAGATGATGATGGCCATATCATATCACTTATATTGATTGCATGTGATGTTTATCTTTTATGCATCTTATCTTGCTTTAATTGACGATAGCATTATAAGATGATCTCTCACTAAAATTATCAAGAAGTGTTCTCCCTGAGTATGCATCATTGCGAAAGTTCTTCGTGCTGAGACACCACGTGATGATCGGGTGTGATAGGCTCTACGTTCAAATACAACGGGTGCAAAACAGTTGCACACGCGGAATACTCAGGTTACACTTGACGAGCCAAGCATATACAGATATGGCCTCGGAACACGGAGACCGAAAGGTCGAGCGTGAATCATATAGTAGATATGATCAACATAGTGATGTTCACCAATGAAACTACTCCATCTCAAGTGATGATCGGACATGGCTTAGTTGATTTGGATCACGTGATCACTTAGAGGATTAGAGGGATGTCTATCTAAGTGGGAGTTCTTTAAGTAATTTGATTAATTGAACTTAAATTTATCATGAACTTAGTACCTGATAGTATCTTGCTTATGTATGTTTGATTGTAGATAGATGGCCCGTGCTGTTGTTCCGTTGAATTTTAATGCGTTCCTTGAGAAAGCAAAGTTGAAAGATGATGGTAGCAATTACACGGACTGGGTCCGTAACTTGAGGATTATCCTCATTGCTGCACAGAAGAATTACGTCCCGGAAGCACCGCTGGGTGCCAGGCCTGCTGCTGGAGCAACACCAGATGTTATGAACGTCTGGCAGAGCAAAGCTGATGACTACTCGATAGTTCAGTGTGCCATGCTTTACGGCTTAGAATCGGGACTTCAACGACGTTTTGAACGTCATGGAGCATATGAGATGTTCCAGGAGTTGAAGTTAATATTTCAAGCAAATGCCCGGATTGAGAGATATGAAGTCTCCAATAAGTTCTATAGCTGCAAGATGGAGGAGAACAGTTCTGTCAGTGAGCATATACTCAAAATGTCTGGGTATAATAATCACTTGATTCAGATGGGAGTTAATCTTCCAGATGATTGCGTCATTGACAGAATTCTCCAATCACTTCCACCAAGCTACAAGAGCTTCGTGATGAACTATAATATGCAAGGGATGAATAAGACTATTCCTGAGCTCTTCGCAATGCTGAAAGCTGCGGAGGTAGAAATCAAAAAGGAGCATCAAGTGTTGATGGTCAACAAGACCACTAGTTTCAAGAAAAAGGGCAAAGGGAAGAAGAAGGGGAACTTCAAGAAAAACGGCAAGCAAGTTGCTGCTCAAGAGAAGAAACCCAAGTCTGGACCTAAGCCTGAAACTGAGTGCTTCTACTGCAAGCAGACTGGTCACTGGAAGCGGAACTGCCCCAAGTATTTGGCGGATAAGAAGGATGGCAAGGTGAACAAAGGTATATGTGATATACATGTTATTGATGTGTACCTTACTAATGCTCGCAGTAGCACCTGGGTATTTGATACTGGTTCTGTTGCTAATATTTGCAACTCGAAACAGGGACTATGGATAAAGCGAAGATTGGCTAAGGACGAGGTGACGATGCGCGTGGGAAACGGTTCCAAAGTCGATGTGATCGCGGTCGGCACGCTACCTCTACATCTACCTTCGGGATTAGTATTAGACCTAAATAATTGCTATTTGGTGCTAGCGTTGAGCATGAACATTATATCTGGATCTTGTTTAATGCGATACGGTTATTCATTTAAATCAGAGAATAATGGTTGTTCTATTTATATGAGTAATATCTTTTATGGTCATGCACCCTTGAAAAGTGGTCTATTCTTATTGAATCTTGATAGTAGTGACACACATATTCATAATGTTGAAGCCAAAAGATGCAGAGTTGATAATGATGGTGCAACTTATTTGTGGCACTGCCGTTTAGGTCATATCGGTGTAAAGCGCATGAAGAAACTCCATACTGATGGACTTTTGGAGCCACTTGATTATGAATCACTTGGTACTTGCGAACCGTGCCTCATGGGCAAGATGACTAAAACACCGTTCTCCGGAACTATGGAGAGAGCAACAGATTTGTTGGAAATCATACATACAGATGTATGTGGTCCAATGAATATTGAGGCTCGTGGCGGATATCGTTATTTTCTCACCTTCACAGATGACTTAAGCAGATATGGGTATATCTACTTAATGAAACATAAGTCTGAAACATTTGAAAAGTTCAAAGAATTTCAGAGTGAAGTTGAAAATCATCGTAACAAGAAAATAAAGTTTCTACGATCTGATCGTGGAGGAGAATATTTGAGTTACGAGTTTGGTGTACATTTGAAGCAATGCGGAATAGTTTCGCAACTCACACCACCCGGAACACCACAGCGTAATGGTGTGTCCGAACGTCGTAATCATACTTTACTAGATATGGTGTGATCTATGATGTCTCTTACTGATTTACCGCTATCGTTTTGGGGTTATGCTTTAGAGACGGCCGCATTCACGTTAAATAGGGCACCATCGAAATCTGTTGAGACGACACCTTATGAACTATGGTTTGGCAAGAAACCAAAGTTGTCATTTCTGAAAGTTTGGGGCTGTGATGCTTATGTGAAAAAGCTTCAACCTAATAAGCTCGAACCCAAATCGGAGAAATGTGTCTTCATAGGATATCCAAAGGAAACTATTGGATACACCTTCTATCACAGATCCGAAGGCAACACTTTTGTTGCTAAATTCGAAAACTTTCTGGGGAAGGAGTTTCTCTCGAAAGATGTGAGTGGGAGGAAAGTAGAACTTGATGAGGTAACTGTACCTGCTCCCTTATTGGAAAGTAGTACATCACAAAAAACTATTTCTGTGACACCTACACCAATTAGTGAGGAAGCTAATGATAATGATCATGAAACTTCAGGACAAGATACTACTGAACCTCGTAGATCAACCAGAGTGAGAACCACGCCAGAGTGGTACGGTAATCCTGTTCTGGAAATCATGCTGCTAGATCATGATGAACCTACGAACTATGAAGAAGCGATGGTGAGCCCAGATTCTGCAAAATGGCTTGAAGCCATGAAATCTGAGATGGGATCCATGTATGAGAACAAAGTATGGACTTTGCTTGACTTGCCCAATGATCGGCAAGCAATTGAGAATAAATGGATTTTCAAGAAGAAGACTGACGCTGACGGTAATGTTACTGTCTACAAAGCTCGACTTGTCGCAAAAGGTTTTCGACAAGTTCAAGGGGTTGACTACAATGAGACCTTCTCACCCGTAGCGATGCTTAAGTCTGTCCAAATCATGTCAGCAATTGCCGCATTTTATGATTATGAAATTTGGCAGATGGATGTCAAAACTGCATTCCTGAATGGATTTCTGGAAGAAGAGTTGTATATGATGCAACCGGAAGGTTTTGTCGATCCAAAGGGAGCTAACAAAGTGTGCAAGCTCCAGCGATCCATTTATGGACTGGTGCAAGCCTCTCGGAGTTGGAATAAACGCTTTGATAGTGTGATCAAAGCATTTGGTTTTATACAGACTTTCGGAGAAGCCTGTATTTACAAGAAAGTGAGTGGGAGCTCTGTAGCATTTCTGATATTATATGTAGATGACATATTACTGATTGGAAATGATATAGAATTTCTGATAGCATAAAGGGATACTTGAATAAGAGTTTTTCAATGAAAGACCTCGGTGAAGCTGCTTACATATTAGGCATAAAGATCTATAGAGATAGATCAAAACGCTTAATTGGACTTTCACAAAGCACATACCTTGACAAGATTTTGAAGAAGTTCAAAATGGATCAAGCAAAGAAAGGGTTCTTGTCTGTGTTACAAGGTGTCAAGTTGAGTCAAACTCAAAGCCCGACCACTGCAGAAGATAGAGAGAAAATGAAAGATGTTCCCAATGCTTCAGCCATAGGCTCTATCATGTATGCAATGCTGTGTACCAGACCTGATGTGTGCCTTGCTATAAGTTTAGCAGGGAGGTACCAAAGTAATCCAGGAGTGGATCACTGGACAGCGGTCAAGAACATCCTGAAATACCTGAAAAGGACTAAGGATATGTTTCTCATATATGGAGGTGACAAAGAGCTCATTGTAAACGGTTACGTTGATGCAAGCTTTGACACTGATCCGGACGATTCTAAATCGCAAACCGGATACGTGTTTACATTAAACGGTGGAGCTGTCAGTTGGTGCAGTTCAAAACAAAGTGTCGTGGCGGGATCTACATGTGAAGCAGAGTACATAGCTGCTTCGGAAGCAGCAAACAAAGGAGTCTGGATGAAGGAGTTCATATCCGATCTAGGTGTCATACCTAGTGCATCGGGTCCAATGAAAATCTTTTGTGACAATACTGGTGCAATTGCCTTGGAAAAGGAATCCAGATTTCACAAGAGAACCAAGCACATCAAGAGACGCTTCAATTCCATCCGGGATCTAGTCCAGGTGGGAGACATAGAGATTTGCAAGATACATACGGATATGAATGTTTTGGCAGACCCGTTGACTAAGCCTCTTGCACGAGCAAAACATGATCAGCACCAAAGCTCCATGGGTGTTAGAATCATTACTGTGTAATCTAGATAATTGACTCTAGTGCAAGTGGGAGACTGAAGGAAATATGCCCTAGAGGCAATAATAAAGTTATTATTTATTTCCTTATATCATGATAAAGTTTATTATTCATGCTAGAATTGTATTAACCGGAAACATAATACACGTGTGAATACATAGACAGACAGAGTGTCACTAGTATGCCTCTACTTGACTAGCTCGTTAATCAAAGATGGTTATGTTTCCTAACCATGGACAAAGAGTTGTCATTTGATTAAACGGGATCACATCATTAGTTGAATGATCTGATTGACATGACCCATTCCATTAGCTTAGCACCCGATCGTTTAGTATGTTGCTATTGCTTTCTTCATGACTTATACATGTTCCTATGACTATGAGATTATGTAACTCCCGTGTGCCGGAGGAACACTTTGTGTGCTACCAAACGTCACAACGTAACTGGGTGATTATAAAGGTGCTCTACAGGTGTCTCCAAAGGTACATGTTGGGTTGACGTATTTCGAGAATAGGATTTGTCACTCCGATCATCGGAGAGGTATCTCTGGGCCCTCTCGGTAATGCACATCACTTAAGCCTTGCAAGCAATGCAACTAATGAGTTAGTTGCGAGATGATGTATTACGGAACGAGTAAAGAGATTTGCCGGTAACGAGATTGAACTAGGTATTGGATACCGACGATCGAATCTCGGGCAAGTAACATACCGATGACAAAGGGAACAACGTATGTTGTTATGCGGTCTGACTGATAAAGATCTTCGTAGAATATGTAGGAGCCAATATGGGCATCCAGGTCCCGCTATTGGTTATTGACCGGAGGCATGTCTAGGTCATGTCTACATTGTTCTCGAACCCGTAGGGTCCGCACGCTTAAGGTTTCGATGACAGTTATATTATGAGTTTATACGTTTTGATGTACCTAAGGTTGTTCGCAGTCCCACATGTGATCATGGACATGACGAGGAGTCTTGAAATGGTCGGTACATAAAGATTGATATATTGGACGGCTATATTCGGACACCGGAAGTATTCCGGATGATTTCGGAGAAAACCGGAGAACCGGAGGGTTACCGGAAACCCCCCGGGAGAAGTAATGGGCCATATGGGCCTTAGTGGTGAGAGAGAGGGGCGGCCAAAGGTGGGCCGCGCGCCTCCTCCCCCCTGGTCCGAATTGGACTAGGAGAGGGGGGGCGGCGCCCCCCTTTCCTTCTCCCTCCCCACTTCTTTCCCCCTCCTAGTAGGAGTCCCACTCCTACTAGGAGGAGGACTCCTCCTTGGCGCGCCATAGGGGCCGGCCGGCCTCCTCCTCTCTTGAACCTTTATATACGGAGGCAGGGGCACCCCGGAGACACACAAGTTGATCCACGTGATCATATTCTTAGCCGTGTGCGGCGCCCCCTGCCACCATAGTCCTCGATAATATTGTAGCGGTGCTTAGGCGAAGCCCTGCGATAGTAGTACATCAAGATCGTCACCACGCCGTCGTGCTGACGGAACTCTTCCCCGACAATTTGCTGGATCGGAGTCCGGGGATCTTCATCGAGCTGAACGTGTGCTAAAACTCGGAGGTGCCGTAGTTTCGGTGCTTGATCGGTCGGGCCGTGAAGACGTACGACTACATCAACCGCATTGTCATAACGCTTCCGCTGTCGATCTACAAGGGTACGTAGATCACACTCTCCCCTCTCGTTGCTATGCATCACCATGATCTTGCGTGTGCGTAGGAATTTTTTTGAAATTACTGCGTTCCCCAACAGTTTTATACAGACTTGCGGTGAAGCCTGTATTTACAAGAAAGTGAGTGGGAGCACTACAACATTTCTGATAAGTATATGTGAATGACATATTGTTAAACGGAAATAATGTAGAATTTTTTGGAAAGCATAAAGGAGTGTTTGAAAAGAGTTTTTCAAAGAAAGACCTCGATGAAGCTACTTACACATTGAGCATCAAGATCTATAGAGATAGATCAAGACGCTTGATAAGTTTTTTCAATGAGTACATACCTTGACAAGATTTTGAAGTAGTTCAAAATGAAACAATCATAGAAGGAGTTCTTGCCTGTGTTGCAAAGTGTGAAGTTGAGTAAAGACTCAAAACCCGACCACAACAGAAAATAGAAAGAGAATGAAAAGTCATTCCCTATGCCTCAGTCATAGGTTCTATAAAGCATGCTATGTTGTTTACGAGTCCTATTGTATACCTTAGCATCTTTCTGGCAAGGGAGTACAATAACGATCTAGGAGTAGATCACTGGACAGCGGTCAAAATTATCCTTAGAGGACTAAGGAAATATTTCTCGGTTATGGAGGTGATAAAATAGTTCGTCGTAAAGAGTTACATTGATGCAAGCTTTTTACATCGATCTGGATACATATTGAAAGTGGGAGCAATTAGCTAGAGTAGCTCCGTGCAGAGCATTGAATGAAGGAAATATGCCCTAGAGGCAATAATAAAGTTATTATTTATTTCCTTATATCATGATAAATGTTTATTATTCATGCTAGAATTGTATTAACCGGAAACATAATACATGTGTGAATACATAGACAAACAGAGTGTCACTAGTATGCCTCTACTTAACTTTCTTCATGACTTATACATGTTCATATTACTATGAGATTATGCAACTCCCGTTTGCCGGAGGAACACTTTGTGTGCTACCAAATGTCACAACGTAACTGGGTGATTATAAAGGAGCTCGACAGGTGTCTCCAAAGGTACATGTTGGGTTGGCGTATTTCGAGATTAGGATTTGTCACTCCGATTGTCGGAGAGGTATCTCTGGGCCCTCTCGGTAATGCACATCACATAAGCCTTGCAAGCATTGCAACCAATGAGTTAGTTGCGAGATGATGTATTATGAAACGAGTAAAGAGACTTGCCGGTAACGAGATTGAACTAGGTATTGGATACCGACGATCAAATCTCGGGCAAGTAACATACCGATGACAAAAGGAACAACATATGTTGTTATGCGGTCTGACCGATAAAGATCTTCGTAGAATATGTAGGAGCCAATATGGGCATCCAGGTCCCGCTATTGGTTATTGACCGGAGACGTGTCTCGGTCATGTCTACATTGTTCTCGAACCGTAGGGTCCGCACGCTTAAAGTTACGATGACAGTTATTATGAGTTTATACATTTTGATGTACCGAAGTTAGTTACGAGTCCCGGATGTGATCACGGACATGACGAGGAGTCTCGAAATGGTCGATACATAAAGATTGATATATTGGAAGCCTATGTTTGGATATCGGAAGTGTTCCGGGTGAAATCGGGATTTTACCGGAGTACCGGGAGGTTACCGGAACCCCCCGGGAGCCATATGGGCCTTAGTGGGCTTTAGTGGAAAGGAGAAAGGGGCAGCCCAAGGTGGGCCGTGCGCCTCCCCCCTCCCCTAGTCCTATTAGGACAAGGAGAGGTGGCCGCCCCCCCTCTCTCTCTCTTTCCCCTCGGGGAATCCTATTCCAACTAGGATTGGGGGGGAGTCCTACTCCCGGTAGGAGTAGGACTCCTCCTGCGCCCTCCTCCTGGCCGGCCGCCCCCTCCCCCTTGGCTCCTTTATATACGGGGGCATGGGGGCACCTCTAGACACACAAGTTGATCATTGAGATTGTTCCTTAGCCGTGTGCGGTGCCCCCTGCCACCATATTCCACCTCGATTATAATGTAGCAGTGCTTAGGCGAAGCCCTGCGACGGTAGTACATCAAGATCGTCACCACACCGTCGTGCTGACGGAACTCCTCCCCGATGCTTTGCTGGATCGGAGCCCGGGGATCGTCATCGAGCTATACGTGTGCTAAGAACTCGGAGGTACCGGAGTAACGGTGCTTGGATCGGTCGGATCGGGAAGACGTACGACTACTTCCTCTACGTTGCATCAACGCTTCCGCAGTCGGTCTGTGTGGGTACGTAGACAACACTCTCCCCTCTCGTTGCTATGCATCATCATGATCTTGCGTGTGCGTAGGAATTTTTGTGAAATTACTACGAAACCCAACAGTGGCATTCGAGCCTAGGTTTTATATGTTGATGTTATATGCACGAGTAGAACACAAGTGAGTTGTGGGCGATATAAGTCATACTGCCTACCAGCATGTCATACTTTGGTTCGGCGGTATTGTTGGATGAAGCGGCCCAGACCGACATTATGCGTACGCTTACGCGAGACCGGTTCTCCCGACGTGCTTTGCACAGAGGTGGCTTGTGGGTGACAGTTTCTCCAACTTTAGTTGAACCAAGTGTGGCTACGCCCGGTCCTTGAGAAGGTTAAAACGGAGTCAAATTGACAAACTATCGTTGTGGTTTTGATGCGTAGGTGAGATTGGTTCTTACTTAAGCCCGTAGCAGCCACGTAAAACTTGCAACAACATAGTAGAGGACGTCTAACTTGTTTTTGCATGGCATGTTGTGATGTGATATGGTCAAGACATGATACTAAATTTTATTGTATGAGATGATCATGTTTTGTAACCGAGTTATCGGCAACCGGCAGGAGCCATATGGTTGTCGCTTTATTGTATGCAATGCAATCGTGATGTAATGATTTACTTTATCACTAAGCGGTAGCGATAGTCGTAGAAGCACAAGCTTGGCGAGACGACAACGATGCTACGATGGAGATCAAGGTGTCGCGCCGGTGACGACGGTGATCACGACGGTGCTTCAGAGATGGAGATCACAAGCACAAGATGATGATTGCCATATCATATCACTTATATTGATTGCATGTGATGTTTATCTTTTTATGCATCTTATCTTGCTTTGATTGACGATAGTATTATAAGATGATCTCTCACTAAATTATCAAGAAGTGTTCTCCCTGAGTATGCACCGTTGCCAAAGTTCGTCGTGCCCAGACACCGCGTGATGATCGGGTGTGATAAGCTCTACATCCATCTACAACGGGTGCAAGCCAGTTTTGCACACGCAGAATACTCGGGTTATACTTGACGAGCCTAGCATATGCAGATATGGCCTCGGAACACGGAGACCGAAATGTCGAGCATGAATCATATAGTAGATATGATCAACATAACGATGTTCACCATTGAAAACTACTCCATATCACGTGATGATCTGTTATGGTTTAGTTGATTTGGATCACACGATCACTTAGAGGATTAGAGGGATGTCTGTCTAAGTGGGAGTTCTTTAAGTAATTTGACTAATTGAACTTAAATTTATCATGAACTTAGTCCTGGTAGTATTTTGCAAATTATGTTGTAGATCAATAGCTCGCGTTGTAGCTTCCCTGTGTTTATTTTGATATGTTCCTAGAGAAAATTGTGTTGAAAGATGTTAGTAGCAATGATGCGGATTGGATCCGTGATCAGAGGTTTATCCTCATTGATGCACAGAAGAATTATGTCCTTGATGCACCGCTAGGTGACAGACCTATTGCAGGAGCAGCTACAGACGTTATGAACGTTTGGCTAGCTCAATATGATGACTACTTGATAGTTTAGTGCACCATGCTTAATGGCTTAGAATCGAGACTTCAAAGACGTTTTTGAACGTCATGTAGCATATGAGATGTTCCAGGAGTTGAAGTTAATATTTCATGCAAATACCCGAGTTGAGAGATATGAAGTCTCCAACAAGTTCTATAGCTAAAAGATGGAGGAGAATCGCTCAACTAGTGAGCATGTGCTCATATTGTCTGAGTACTACAATCGCTTGAATCAAGTGGGAGTTAATCTTCCAGATAAGATAGTGATTGACAGAATTCTCTAGTCACCATCACCAAGTTAGTAGAACTCCGTGATGAACTATGATATGCAAGGGATAACAGAAACGATTCCCAAGCTCTTCGTAATGCGGAAATTGACGAAGGTAGAAATCGAGAAAAACATCAAGTGTTGATGGTAGACAAGACCACTAGTTTCGAGAAAAGGGCAAAGGGAAGAAGGGGAACTTCAAGAAGAACAGCAAGCAAGTTGCTGCTCAAGTGAAGAAGCCCAAGTCTGGTCCTAAGCCTAAGACTAAGTGTTTCTACTGCAAAGGGACTGGTCACTGGAAGCGGAACTACCCCAAGTGATTGGCAGATAAGCAGGATGGCAAAGTGAACATAAGTATATTTGATATACATGTTATTGATGTGTACTTTACTAGTGTTTATAGCAACCCCTCAGTATTTGATACTAGTTTAGTTGCTAAGATTAGTAACTCGAAACGGGAGTTGCAGAATAAACAGAGACTAGTTAAGGGTGAAGTGACGATGTGTGTTGGAAGTGGTTCCAAGATTGATATGATCATCATTGCACACTCCCTATACTTTCGGGATTAGTGTTGAACCTAAATAAGTGTTATTTGGTGTTTGCGTTGAGCATGAATATGATTTGATCATGTTTATTATAATACGGTTATTCATTTAAGTAAGAGAATAAATTTTTGTACTCTTTACATGAATAAAACCTTATATGGTTACACACCCAATGAAAATAGTTTGTTGGATCTCGATCGTAGTGATACACATAATCATAATATTGAATCCAAAAGATGCAAAGTTAATAATGATAGTGCAACTTATTTGTGGCACTGCCGTTTAGGTCATATTGGTGTAAAGCGCATGAAGAAACTCCATGCTGATGGAATTTTGGAATCACTTGATTATGAATCATTTGATGCTTGCGAACCATGCCTCATGGGCAAGATGACTAAGACTCCGTTCTCCGGAGCGAGCAACTGACTTATTGGAAATAATACATACTGATGTATGCGGTCCGATGAGTGTTAAGGCTCACGGCAAGTATCGTTATTTTCTGAACTTCACAGATGATTTGAGCAGATATGGGTATATCTACTTGATGAAACATAAGTCTGAAACATTTGAAAAGTTCAAAGAATTTCAGAGTGAAGTGGAAAATCATCGTGACAAGAAAATAAAGTTTCTACGATCTGATCACGGAGACAAATATTTAAGTTACGAGTTTGGTCTTCAGTTAAAACAATGTGAAATAGTTTCACTACTCACGCCACCTGGAACACCACAGCATAATGGTGTGTCCGAACATCATAACCATACTTTATTAGATATGGTGCGATCTATGATGTCTCATACCGATCTACCACTATCATTTTGGGGTTATGCATTAAAGACAGCTGCATTCACGTTTAAAAGGGCACCATCTAAGTCCGTTGAGACAACACAATCTGAACTGTGGTTTGGCGAGAAACCAAAGTTGTCGTTTCTTAAAGTTTGGGACTGCGATGCTTATGTGAAAAAGTTTCAACATGATAAGCTCGAACCCAAATCGGAGAAGTAAATCTTCATAGGATATCCAAAGGAAACTATTGGATACACCTTCTATCACAGATCCGAAGGCAAGACTTTTGTTGCTAAATTCGGAGTTTTTCTAGAGAAGGAGTTTCTCTCGAAAGAAGTGAGTGGGAGGAAAGTAGAACTTGATGAGGTAACTGTACCTGCTCCCTTATTGGAAAGTAGTTCATCACAGAAATCTGTTCCTGTGACTACTACACCAATTAGTGAGGAAGCTAATGATGATGATCACGTAACTTCAAATCAAGTTACTACCAAATCTCGTAGGTAAACCAGAGTGAGATCCACACCAGAGTGGCACGGTAATCCTATTCTGGAAGTCATGTTACTAGACCATGGCGAACTTGCGAACTATGAGGAAGCGATGATGAGCCTAGATTCCGCGAAATGGTTTGAGGCCATGAAATCTGAGATATGATCCATGTATGAGAACAAAGTATGGACTTTGATGGATTTGCCCGATGATCGGTAAGCCATAGAAAATAAATGGATCTTCAAGAGGAAGATGGACACTGATAGTAGTGTTACTATCTACAAAGCTAGAATTGTCGCAAAAGGTTTTCGACAAGTTCAAGGTGTTGACTACGATGAGATTTTCTCACTCGTATCTATACTTAAGTTTGTCCGAATCATGTTAGCAATTGCCGCATTTTATGAAACCTGGCAAATGGATAAACAAAACTGCATTCCTTAATAAAAGAGTTGTATATGATACAACTAGAAGGTTTTGTCAATCCTAAAGGTGCTAACAAAATATGCAAGCTCCAGCGATCCATCTATGGACTGGTGCAAGCATCTCGGAGTTGGAATATATGCTTTGATAAGTTGATCAAAGCATATAAGTTTTATACAGACTTGCGGTGAAGCCTGTATTTACAAGAAAGTGAGTGGGAGCACTACATCATTTCTGATAAGTATATGTGTATGACATATTGTAGATCGGAAATAATGTAGAATTATTCTGCAAAGCATAAAGGAGTGTTTGAAAGGAGTTTTTCAAAGAAAGACCTCGGTAAAGCTGCTTACATATTGAGTATCAAGATCTATAGAGATAGATCAAGACGCTTGATAAGTTTTTCAATGAGTAAATACCTTGACAAGATTTTGAAGTAGTTCAAAATGGAACAGTCAAAGAAAAAGTTTCTTGCCTGTGTTACAAGGTGTGAAGTTGAGTAAGACTCAAAGCCCGACCACGGCAGAAGATAGAAAGAGAATGAAAGTCATTCCCTATGCCTCAACCATAGGTTCTATAAAGTATGCCATGCTATGTACCAGATCTATGGTATACCCTACACTGTGTTAAGCAAGGGAGTACAATAGTGATCTAAGAGTAGAACACTGGACAACGGTCAAAATTATCCTTAGTGGAATAAGGAAATATTTCTCAATTATGGAGGTGACAAAAAGGTTCGTCGTAAAAAGTTACGTCGATGCAAGTTTTGACACAGATCTGGATGACTCTAAGTCTCGATCTAGATACATATTGAAAGTGGGAGCAATAAGCTAGAGTAGCTCCGTGCAGAGCATTGTTGACATAGAAATACGCAAAATACTTACGGATCTGAATGTGACAGACCCGTTGACAAAAATTATCTCACAAGCAAAACATGATCACACCTTAGTACTCTTTGGATGTTAATCACATAGCGATGTGAACTAGATTATTGACTCTAGTAAACCCTTTGGGTGTTTATCACATATCGATGTGAACTATGGGTGTTAATCACATGGTGATGTGAACTATTGCTGTTAAATCACATGGCGATGTGAACTAGATTATTGACTCTAGTGCAAGTGGGAGACTGAAGGAAATATGCCCTAGAGGCAATAATAAAGTTATTATTTATTTCCTTATATCATGATAAATGTTTATTATTCATGCTAGAATTGTATTAACCGGAAACATAATACATGTGTGAATACATAGACAAACAGAGTGTCACTAGTATGCCTCTACTTGACTAGCTCGTTAATCAAAGATGGTTATGTTTCCTAACCATGAACAATGAGTTGTTATTTGATTAACGGGATCACATCATTAAGTGAATGATCTGATTGACATGACCCATTCCATTAGCTTAGCACCCGATCATTTAGTATGTTGCTATTGCTTTCTTCATGACTTATACATGTTCATATTACTATGAGATTATGCAACTCCCGTTTGCCGGAGGAACACTTTGTGTGCTACCAAACGTCACAACGTAACTGGGTGATTATAAAGGAGCTCTACAGGTGTCTCCAAAGGTACATGTTGGGTTGGCGTATTTCGAGATTAGGATTTGTCACTCCGATTGTCGGAGAGGTATCTCTGGGCCCTCTCCGTAATGCACATCACATAATCCTTGCAAGCATTGCAACCAATGAGTTAGTTGCGATATGATGTATTATGGAACGAGTAAAGAGACTTGCCGGTAACGAGATTGAACTAGGTATTGGATACCGACGATCGAATCTCGGGCAAGTAACATACCGATGACAAAAGGGACAACGTATGTTGTTATGCGGTCTGACCGATAAAGATCTTCGTAGAATATGTAGGAGCCAATATGGGCATCCAGGTCCCGCTATTGGTTATTGACCGGAGACGTGTCTCGGTCATGTCTACATTGTTCTCGAACCGTAGGGTCCGCACGCTTAAAGTTACGATGACAGTTATTATGAGTTTATACATTTTGATGCACCGAAGTTAGTTCGGAGTCCCGGATGTGATCACGGACATGACGAGGAGTCTCGAAATGGTCGAGACATAAAGATTGATATATTGGAAGCCTATGTTTGGATATCGGAAGTGTTCCGGGTGAAATCAGGATTTTACCGGAGTACCGGGAGGTTTCCGGAACCCCCCGGGAGCCATATGGGCTTTAGTGGAAAGGAGAAAGGGGCATCCCAAGGTGGGCCGCGTGCCTCCCCCTCCCCTAGTCCTATTAGGATAAGGAGAGCTGGCCGGCCCCCTCTCTCTCTCTCTTTCCCCTCAAGGAATCCTATTCCAACTAGGATTGGGGGGGGGGGGTCCTACTCCCGGTAGGAGTAGGACTCCTCCTGCACCCTCCTCCTGGCCGGCCGCCCCCTCCCCCTTGGATCCTTTATATACGGGGGCAGGGGGGCACCTCTAGACACACAAGTTGATCATTGAGATCGTTCCTTAGCCGTGTGCGGTGCCCCCTGCCACCATATTCCACCTCGATTATATTGTAGCAGTGCTTAGGCGAAGCCCTGCGATGATAGTACATCAAGATCGTCACCACGCCATCGTGCTGACGGAACTCCTCCCCGACGCTTTGCTAGATCGGAGCCCGGGGATCGTCATCGAGCTGTACGTGTGCTAAGAACTCGGAGGTGCCGGAGTAACGGTGCTTGGATCGGTCGGATCGGGAAGACGTACGACTACTTCCTCTACGTTGCGTCAACGCTTCCGCAGTCGGTCTGCGTGGGTACATAGACAACACTCTCCGCTCTCATTGCTATGCATCACCATGATCTTGCGTGTGCGTAGGAATTTTTTTGAAATTACTACGAAACCCAACATTGAAGACATAAAAAATTGTGAAATACATACGGATCTGAATGTTGCAGACCCATAGACTAAACTTCTCTCACAAGCAAAACATGATCACTCTTTGGGTGTTAATCACATAGCGATGTGAACTAGATTATTGACTCTAGGAAACCCTTTGGGTATTAATCACATGGAGATGTGAACTAATCACATAAAGATGTGAACTAGATTATTGACTCTAGTGCAAGTGGGAGACTGAAGGAAATATGCCCTAGAGACAATAATAAAGTTATTATTTATTTCCTTATTTCATGATAAATGTTTATTATTCATGATAGAATTGTATTAATCAAAAACTTAGTACATGTGTGAATACATAGACAAACAAAATGTCACTAGTATGCCTCTACTTGACTAGCTCGTTGAATCAATGATGGTTATGTTTCCTAACCATAGACATGAGTTGTCATTTGATTAACGGTATCACATCATTAGAGAATGATGTGATTGACTTGACCCATCCGTTAGCTTAGCATGATGATCGTTTAGTTTGTTGCTATTGCTTTCTTCATGACTTATACATGTTCCTATGACTATGAGATTATGCAACTCCCGGGTGCCAGAGGAACACTTTGTGTGCTACCGAACGTCACAACGTAACTGGGTGATTATAAACGTGCTCTACAGGTTTCTCCGATGGTCTTGTTGAGTTGGCATAGATCGAGATTAGGATTTGTCACTCCAATCATCCGGGACATGACGAGGAGTCTCAAAATGGTCGAGACGTAAAGACCGATATATTGGACGACTATATTCGGACTGAAGGAAATATACCCTAGAGGCAATAATAAAGTTATTATTTATTTCCTTATATCATGATAAATGTTTATTATTCATGCTAGAATTGTATTAACCGGAAACATAATACATGTGTGAATACATAGACAAACTTAGTGTCACTAGTATGCCTCTACTTGACTAGCTCGTTAATCAAAGATGGTTATGTTTCCTAACCATGAACAAGGTGTTGTTATTTGATTAACGAGGTCACATCATTAGTTGAATGATCTGATTGACATGACCCATTCCATTAGCTTAGCACCCGATCGTTTAGTATGTTGCTATTGCTTTCTTCATGACTTATACATGTTCCTATGACTATGAGATTATGCAACTCCCGTTTACCGGAGGAACACTTTGTGTGCTACAAAACGTCACAACGTAACTGGGTGATTATAAAGGAGCTCTACAGGTGTCTCCAAAGGTAGATGTTGGGTTGGCGTATTTCGAGATTAGGATTTGTCACTCCGATTGTCGAAGAGGTATCTCTGGGCCCTCTCTCGGTAATGCACATCACATAAGCCTTGCAAGCATTGCAGCCAATGAGTTAGTTGCGAGATGATGTATTACAGAACGAGTAAAGAGACTTGCCGGTAACGAGATTGAACTAGGTATTGGATACCGACGATCGAATCTCGGGCAAGTAACATACCGATGACAAAGGGAACAACGTATGTTGTTATGCGGTCTGACCGATAAAGATCTTCATAGAATATGTAGGAGCCAATATGGGCATCTAGGTCCCGCTATTGGTTATTGACCGGAGATGTGTCTCAGTCATGTCTGCATTATTCTCGAACCGTAGGGTCCGCACACTTAACGTTACTATAACAGTTATTATGAGTTTATGCATTTTGATGTACCGAAGTTAGTTCGGAGTCCCGGATGTGATCACGGACATGACGAGGAGTCTCGAAATGGTCAAGACATAAAGATTGATATATTGGAAGCTGTGACGCCCCTGATTCAATCGTACACTAATCATGCACGCAAATGTGTACGATCAAGATCAGGGATTCACGGGAAGATATCACAACACAACTCTAAAACATAAATAAGTCATACAAGCATCATAATACAAGCCAGGGGCCTCGAGGGCTCGAATACAAGTGCTCGATCATAGACGAGTCAGCGGAAGAAACAATATCTGAGTACAGACATAAGGTAAACAAGTTGCCATAAGATGGCCAGCACAAACTGGGATACAGATCGAAAGAGGCGCAGGCCTCCTGCCTGGGATCCTCCTAAACTACTCCTGGTCGTCGTCAGCGGGCTGCACGTAGTAGTAGGCACCTCCGGTGTAGTAGGGGTCGTCGTCGTCGGTGGCGTCTGGCTCCAGGGCTCCAGCATCTGGTTGCGACAACCAGGTAGAAGGGAAAGGGGGAAAAGAGGGAGAAAAGCAACCGTGAGTACTCATCCAAAGTACTCGCAAGCAAGGAGCTACACTACATATGCATGGGTATATGTGTAAGGAGGCCATATCAGTGGACTGAACTGCAGAATGCCAGAATAAGAGGGGGATAGCTAGTCCTTTCGAAGACTACGCTTCTGGCAGCCTCCGTCTTGCAGCATGTAGAAGAGAGTAGATTGAAGTCCTCCAAGTAGCATCTCCAAGTAGCATCTCCAATAGCATCGCATAGCATAATCCTACCCGGCGATCCTCCCCTCGTCGCCCTGTAGAAAAGCGATCACCGGGTTGTCTGTGGAACTTGGAAGGGTGTGTTTTATTAAGTATCCGGTTCTAGTTGTCATAAGGTCAAGGTACAACTCCAAGTCATCCTGTTACCGAAGATCACGGCCTATTCGAATAGATTAACTTCCCTGCAGGGGTGCACCAACTTACCCAGCACGCTTGATCCCATTTGGCCGGACACACTTTCCTGGGTCATGCCCGGCCACGGAAGATCAACACATCGCAGCCCCACCTAGGCTCAACGGAGAGGCCAGCACGCCGGTCTAAACCTAAGCGCGCAGGGGTCTGGGCCCATCGCCCTGAGCACACCTGCACGTTGCGTACGCGGCCGGTGAGCAGACCTAGCAACCTCCATTACAAAGGAAGTTGCGTTAACGCAGTCCAACCCGGCGCGCGCCGCTCAGTCGCTGACGTCACGAAGTGCTTCGGCTGATACCGCGACGTCGGGATACCCATAACTACTCCCGCGTAGATGGTTAGTGCGTATAGGCTCGTAGCCAACTCAGATCAAATACCAAGATCTCGTTAAGCGTGTTAAGTATCCGCGAACGCCGAACAGGGCCAGGCCCACCTCTCTCCTAGGCGGTCTCAACCTGCCCTGTCGCTCCGCCACAAAGTAACAGTTGGGGGCCGTCGGGAACCCAGGCCCACCTCTACCGGGATGGAGCCACCTGTCCTTTCAGCCCCCATCTCCGAACAGTATCACAGGTAATGTAATAGTGTAAGGTATAAAGTATATGCCCGTGATCACCTCCCGAAGTGATCATAGCCCAGTAGTATAGCATGGCAAACGGACAAGAATGTAGGGCCACTGATGGAACACTAGCATCCTATACTAAGCAGTAGGATAGCAGGTAAAGGTAACAACAGTAGTAACAAGGACATGCTATGCATCAGGATAGGTATAACGGAAAGCAGTAACATGCTACACTACTCTAATGCAAGCAGTATAGAGGAGAATAGGTGATATCTGGTGATCAAGGGGGGGGGGCTTGCCTGGTTGCTCAGACAAGAAGGAGGGGTCGTCGGTGACGTAGCCGACTACGGGGGCATCAGCATCGTCACGGGGTCTACCGGAGAGAAGAGGGGGGAGAAACAGTAAATACATAGCAAGCAAGTGCATAACAAGACAACAAGCAGAGTAGACGTGTTCTAACGTGGTATGAGGTGATACCGGTGAAGGGGGGAAACATCCGGGAAAATATCCCCGGTGTTCCGTGTTTTCGGACAGATGAACCGGAGGTGAAATGTTGCAGGTTCACTATGCTAGGGACGCGTGGCAGACGAACGGGCTGCGTATCCGCATTCGTCTCGTCGTT
This sequence comes from Triticum aestivum, assembly GCF_018294505.1. Classification (NCBI taxonomy): domain Eukaryota; kingdom Viridiplantae; phylum Streptophyta; class Magnoliopsida; order Poales; family Poaceae; genus Triticum; species Triticum aestivum. Next base: position 140,260,412 of record NC_057800.1, read on the forward strand.
CTGAGCAACTTTCATGTACAAAGTTTTTTCAGCGGAGCTACGGTTTATTTTCTATTAATTTTAAAAGATTTAAATCATTTTCAGGATTTATTTAATTATTTATCTCAACATTATCCAGAATAGTAAAAGATGACGTCAGCATGACAACATGCTGATGTCAGCATGACAACATGCTGACGTCAGCAGTCAACTGCGCAGTTGACTGAGTCAACTACGTGTGGGTCCCGCATGTCATACACTTTTTAGTTTAAGTAGGGTTTAGCTGATTGATTACTGCTTAATTAAATTAACTTGTTGATTAGATTAATTTAAACATGATTAAATAACTTAAGTATTTTACTAATTAATTAATTAACTAATTAATGTTTTTATTAATTACATTTTCATTTCTTTTTAATTTTCGTTTTTTTAACAGGGGCATGGGGCCCCGGTGTCATAGACCCTAGTGGCCTAGCGGGCGACGGGTGCGGGCGTGCGTGCCCGAGGCCACCAGGGGCGGGGAGCACTCGGGCGCCCAGGAGGGCGCGCGCCGGCGGCCATGGCGCGGCCGGTCGGAGCCGCGAGGACTGGGGCGGCGAGGCGCAGGGCCTGGCGGGCGTGGCCAGGGACGCGCGGTCCGGCGGCCACACCCGACGCGGGAAGCAAGCAAGAGCGGGGCGGCACGGCCACGGCGGACCAGGACGGGGCGACCACGGGACGGCGCAGGGAAGCACGGGAGCACGGGCCAGGCAGCATCCGCAACAGGGAGCGGCGGCCACGTTCGACGACGGAGACGAGGGGGGGGGGTTGGCGAGGGGCTCACATCGGAGCGTAGGGCACGTGGCAATGGTGCTCGAGGTGGGGGACGGGGACAGCGACGTCGTAGGCGAGGAGGCAGTCCGGTGGGGAGGCGTGGTCGAGGCGGCGGGGCGACTTCGGGGCGAGGTGGCGGGGCGCCGGCTCGGGTCTGGGCGACGCAACGAGGCGGCGAGCTTCAGGAGGAGGGCGAGGCGTCCATCGGGGTCGAACGGCGGCGGCACCACCTGGGCAGGGACGAGGGCCGTCGGGCGGAGGCGAGGGGGGATCTCCCGATCCAGATCGAGAGAGCGAGAGGGTGAGGTGGATCGGGGGAGTGGGGTGGTCTGCAGATATTTCGGGGCGTGGGAGGGGATAAGGGAGGACGGGGTGGGTTGGGCCTGGTGTAGTGGCCAACTTGGCCAGAGAGGGGGGGGGCTGGGTCGGCCGGTCGCCAGGAGGGCCGAGAGGCCGGTGAGCTGGGCCGAAGCCCAGGGGGGCAGGGGGGTTTTCTTTCTCCTTTTTCTTTCTTTTGTTTTCTATTTGTTCTTTTCTTTTTATTTATTCTTTCCTGTTTTACTTTAGTCACCTTTTATTTTAGTTTCTGTAAAATATATACATAGCATCTAATTTAGTATCTCAGTTTAGTCCACCGTCACAAAATGTCTAGTCCCCAATTAATTTAGTTTGATAATTTACTAATTAGTAAAGGCATTTAATTATTAGTTTTTATTACTGTTTTATTTATTTCAGTGCCACTAAATACTTTATAAAAATGTGGATTCTCCACCATAATTATTTATGCAATATTTGGCACATATAGAACATTTTAGTTTTAATGTTTGAAAACTTTTATTGTTTGCCTTGATTTTGAATTTTTGAATTCAGACGGGATTGAATCATCGTGAGGTTTACAACAGTAAGAGTGGTGACGTGGCATCATTAGCAGAGTTTTACTGTAGCCTAATTATCCGGGCGTCACTATTCTCCTCCACTATAAGAAATCTCGTCCCGAGATTTAAGAGGGGTCTAAGGGGGAAAGGTTTGGTTACGAAATTCTAGCGAATCTTCTTGGTCTTGGTAGCTCTTCTCGAAGAGGACGATCCATAGCATTGATGTCTTCATTCCTATGCATCAATGCATCACGATGAAGTTGTCGTCCTTTCTTTGGAGTCTTCATTGTACGTATGAAGGACAAGGGGTAACTGCGAAAAAACGGACCTCTGAAAGGTCGACTATCTGGTTGATAACCTCGGGGATGGTGGCGGAAAGTAACTCTCGAATGGAAACTTAAGACAATATCGAGAGTAGAGTAAGTAAGTACCATGAGATGTTTCGAGCGGGTAGGCAATCATTCGATGCCTGAAACAAAGTGTGAAACGGGTCCAGAGCAACGGTAATAAGTATTGTGTCTGATACCAGAATTGATGATCTCTCGGGAGGTGGCTCGTGAATTATATATGAGGCCACGCGTGAGGCATAGCTTTGGAAATCTAGGGTGGACAGGAGAGTCAGGTTTCGATCCTGTGGAACTGTGGGTTATGGGCCCACCATGTGGGTTAAAAGTAGCAAGGGTGCTGACATCTTGCACGGTCACGATAGTAAGGTATGTTATAGGGTAGCTTGCCATTTATGTTGGCAACAATGTCGGTACCAAGGGCGAGGGACAAAGAGAACCATTTTCCTGCTCGTTGAAACGAGGCGGGCCAAGAGGCAAAGTTCTCGTCCATCGGCGGTTACCGAAATGTCATCAACAATAGAAACAGGGTCTCACTGGCAGAGTTGTACACCGAGGTGTTTACATAAGCAATGAATTATTACTGCTTAGATTATATAGATCACAAGAAAGGTCAAACAAACCAATGGAAAGTAAAATGTGATCATCAGGTTAAACAGAACAATGGAAAGGAAAATTTAAACACATAATCCAGGGGTATATCCTTCCCAAGGACAAACAGAGCATGATATCCGTGATAAGATATGATGTAGAAAACTCTTTAGGTAGGGGAGAGGAATTTCATGACATTACCCATACAACGGTGTTTGGATAATTGATAAAGAGAATTTAGCATTGTGCTTCAAATGTTCTTGGTGATGAACGGAGTACCACAGACATGCTTCAGGTAGCAATGATATGGTGTTTCAATCAAGGGCCAGACATCGGATACACCAATGATCCATCAGGAGTAACTTATAAAATAAGTCCTACAATTTCCTCCAGGAGGAATGGTTATCCTTGCAAAAGAAATTATAATGATAGGTCCTCCAGCCAGGGGGGGGGTGCTAGGCATGACATCATATTACCGGGTCATCAAAGGACCAACAACATAAATCCTGGAAAGTTGTCCCAACCATCATATCTGACCAAGATTCAGATCCAATTGGTGTCATGGTACCTCAGACTCAGGATGTCCGAGAAGAAAAGGCGCAACACAAATTGTTGAAATGGCATTGCAAGATTCTAGGGAAATGAACTATGGGAGCAAGTTCCGAAATAAAAGCTCATCATTAAATCAAGGAGAGGATGAGCGGGTAGCTGATGGAATCGGCGAAAATCCTCAGATTTCCAAAAAGGTGGATTTCCACAGTTAGGTGAACAAGGAGATAACATTTGTCGGATCAAATGAGAAAATGGTGTATGCTCGAGGAGAACATACATAGTTAAACATTGGATGAGAGGTGCACTGGGAATATGGGCTGGGTTGCACGACCAATGTCGGAATGATGATTCAATAATCAATAGTCTAAGAATGAACAACCGACCATTAACTTCAAAGCAATAGGGTTGCTAGAAGGGCAGAATCCAAACAGCACCGCTCACTTGTTGGTACCCCGGTTGGAATCAACACGAGGACCCAAGAAGAATGGTGATGGTGAAAAGTTTCACCATACCAAGAATTCTTAAGAGGTGGTGAAATTCTCATAACATTGATGACATAAAAGGTGGTAATATTCCAAGGTAAAGAAGAACAATGCTGGGTAGCAAGGAACTCAGGGTATAACACAAAACACGAACAAGTTTATGTTGAACGGAAGGCAATAAAGTGGTTGATGATAACATAATCATCGAGGGCAAGGATGGTATTTCTCATCATGAATTCAATTGATATCCTGTAAGAGCTCAAAATGTTGATGATGATCACGACACCATTGTCGAGAGGTTTATGCAGGTGTATTCGATCGGCGATGACACCAAGTCAAAGGAATGATGAAGCGAAAGGTTATTGGAACCAAGGACACGACTCAAACTCGAAATCAAGTTTGCTGTTCAAGGAGAAATGGTATGACGAGGAAGATCGACGTAAGCTTAGCTCATCATCGAAGGTTGTGCTCCAGGATTAAGGACTAGGTAGCACAGCTAAAAGTCTGCACGATAATGATATAGCCGCTAAGGCTAGGAATGACTTGAAGGATTATTAAACTCGTAAGCAACAAAAATTACTTAGAGTTGTTGGATAGGAGTGCGGATTCGATTCACTTATCGGTGTTCTCGAGTGACTAATAACTCAGAACCTGAGGGGGGATCCGAGAGCGGTGAGAAGCAATAGTAGATGAAGACTCGCAGGAAGCAACACAGCTCTCGAGATACTAGAGGTTAATACTCGAGGAAGATCAAAAATAGAGGTTGCCGAGATGTATCGATCAACAAAAGACAAGTGTTTTAACTTGTCTGAGAAATGGAATCAAGGAGAAAATGTGGTCGGGACCACAATTGCAAATGATCAATACATAGATACCAGATGATTCCATATCAAGGAAATAGTTATTATTACAAGAAGCTCCTATGATAGGATCTACATCGTGTCCATGGGCACGAACACCAAGTTCAAGGTCGACTCCCACTTCTCCAATGCATAACCTTTCATTCACTTCTCACCTTTGAGGAAGTTGTAGTGTTGAAATTTTATCTGGCAAAATACCAGAAGTGTATGACTCGTGAAAACTTTCGAGTTCACACATATTAAGGAAGGCATAGGTTCAATCCTTCAGGGTATCGTGGAAATATATACCACAAGCTTCAATAGAAATACCACCAGCTCGAAAACAGAGCATGGTAGAGAAAACAGAGGATACAATCTATCCAAGGCTTTATATATCCGTGGAAAGACTCACAAGGTTATCTGAATATGAAGGACAGTGTCGGATGAAACCCATCAATGGATCGGGCGGTCCACAACGGAGCTGATGTGAGTATCGGTACTCAATCAGAGGAAGAAAGAATGCACGAGCATCATATTATAGGACATCTGAATAATTCGATGCTTAGATAACAAAGGAATTATGATTTCCAAAACAAAGGATCAGAAGCAGATGCTCTGATCAAGGATGGTTAAGTTGGAAACACTTAGTTAGGCAATCAATAAAGGTTTGAATTGCCGAGAACTAACTCACGTCCGGAATGACGCCTGAGCCGGAAAGATAATTTTAAAAAGGATAACCTGATGACTGCGTGCGTACGCACACATTGAATCAATAGGCTCAAAATGACTAAGACAAGGGATGTTAACAAGGACTAGAAGTCATATGGAATTAACCATAATGCAAGCAGGCAAGAGTTTCAAGAGTAACAGGCTGCAGCGGATTATCGAAAGATCGAAAAGTACTCCGAAGAATTTTGTGAGGCACATGAACAATTGAGAAGAACGGATCCTCGATAAATGTGAGGAAAAACCGTAGGGGTTTTCATGCGAAATAAAACTGCAAGACAATAAACTCAAAGGATCTCGAGGCATCTTGCAACAATAAGAGCGACGAGGAATGATCAAGAGAATGACAAGTGCATGCAGATATCCATAGGGATATATCGATGGCAGTGAATTGCAAAGGCGATGAGCACAAGGGTCTCTGGGAAAATATCGAGGGATATCCTCAGAATCTTCTGACGAAGCAGGTGATCTTCCGTAATGAGGGTTCTCCGGGGGAAATAGTTACGAGAACCTAGAGTTAGAGTTAGCAAAACCATTTAACCTGAATAGAAGAGAGATCAGAGTCCCAGAGTAAAGGTCAAGGAGTAAAAGATCCTAATACCACCCAATTGGCGACGTGGGCCCATGGGCCGCATAGCCAAGTTAGTAAAACAATTTTCATCGACTAGACTCAACTTCGGCCAAGGAGTTGGAAAGGGGGATTCCTACAGGCAGTCGGCTCTGATACCAACTTGTGACGCCCCCGATTCAATCGTACACTAATCATGCACGCAAATGTGTACGATCAAGATCAGGGACTCACGGGAAGATATCACAACACAACTCTAAAACATAAATAAGTCATACAAGCATCATAATACAAGCCAGGGGCCTCGAGGGCTCGAGTACAAGTGCTCGATCATAGACGAGTCAGCGGAAGCAACAATATCTGAGTACAGACATAAGTTAAACAAGTTGCCATAAGATGGCCAGCACAAACTGGGATACAGATCGAAAGAGGCGCAGGCCTCCTGCCTGGGATCCTCCTAAACTACTCCTGGTCGTCGTCAGCGGGCTGCACGTAGTAGTAGGCACCTCCGGTGTAGTAGGGGTCGTCGTCGTCGGTGGCGTCTGGCTCCAGGGCTCCAGCATCTGGTTGCGACAACCAGGTAGAAGGGAAAGGGGGAAAAGAGGGAGAAAAGCAACCGTGAGTACTCATCCAAAGTACTCACAAGCAAGGAGCTACACTACATATGCATGGGTATATGTGTAAGGAGGCCATATCAGTGGACTGAACTGCAGAATGCCAGAATAAGAGGGGGATAGCTAGTCCTTTCGAAGACTACGCTTCTGGCAGCCTCCGTCTTGCAGCATGTAGAAGAGAGTAGATTGAAGTCCTCCAAGTAGCATCTCCAATAGCATCGCATAGCATAATCCTACCCGGCGATCCTCCCCTCGTCGCCCTGTAGAAAAGCGATCACCGGGTTGTCTGTGGAACTTGGAAGGGTGTGTTTTATTAAGTATCCGGTTCTAGTTGTCATAAGGTCAAGGTACAACTCCAAGTCGTCCTGTTACCGAAGATCACGGCTATTCGAATAGATTAACTTCCCTGCAGGGGTGCACCAACTTACCCAGCACGCTTGATCCCATTTGGCCGGACACACTTTCCTGGGTCATGCCCGGCCGCGGAAGATCAACACGTCGCAGCCCCACCTAGGCTCAACGGAGAGGCCAGCACGCCGGTCTAAACCTAAGCGTGCAGGGGTCTGGGCCCATCGCCCTGAGCACACCTGCACGTTGCGTACGCGGCCGGTGAGCAGACCTAGCAACCTCCATTACAAAGGAAGTTGCGTTAATGCAGTCCAACCCGCCGCGCGCCGCTCAGTCGCTGACGTCACGAAGTGCTTCGGCTGATACCACGACGTCGGGATACCCATAACTACTCCCGCGTAGATGGTTAGTGCGTATAGGCTCGTAGCCAACTCAGATCAAATACCAAGATCTCGTTAAGCGTGTTAAGTATCCGCGAACGCCGAACAGGGCCAGACCCACCACTCTCCTAGGCGGTCTCAACCTGCCCTGTCGCTCCGCCACAAAGTAACAGTTGGGGGCCGTCGGGAACCCAGGCCCACCTCTACCAGGATGGAGCCACCTGTCCTTTCAGCCCCCATCTCCGAACAGTATCACAGGTAATGTAATAGTGTGAGGTATAAAGTATATGCCCGTGATCACCTCCCGAAGTGATCACAGCCCAGTAGTATAGCATGGCAGACGGACAAGAATGTAGGGCCACTGATGGAACACTAGCATCCTATACTAAGCAGTAGGATAGCAGGTAAAGGTAACAACAGTAGTAACAAGGACAGGCTATGCATCAGGATAGGTATAACGGAAAGCAGTAACATGCCACACTACTCTAATGCAAGCAGTATAGAGGAGAATAGGCGATATCTGGTGATCAAGGGGGGGGGCTTGCCTGGTTGCTCAGACAAGAAGGAGGGGTCATCGGTGACGTAGCCGACCACGGGGGCATCAGCATCGTCACGGGGTCTACCGGAGAGAAGAGGGGGGAGAAACAGTAAATACATAGCAAGCAAGTGCATAACAGGACAACAAGCAGAGTAGACGTGTTCTAACGCGGTATGAGGTGATACCGGTGAAGGGGGGAAACATCCGGGAAAATATCCCCGGTGTTCCGTGTTTTCGGACAAATGAACCGGAGGTGAAATGTTGCAGGTTCACTATGCTAGGGACGCGTGGCAGACGAACGGGCTGCGTATCCGCATTCGTCTTGTCGTTCTGAGCAACTTTCATGTACAAAGTTTTTTCATCGGAGCTACGGTTTATTTTCTATTAATTTTAAAAGATTTAAATCATTTTCAGGATTTATTTAATTATTTATCTCAACATTATCCAGAATAGTAAAAGATGACGTCAGCATGACAACATGCTGATGTCAGCATGACAACATGCTGACGTCAGCAGTCAACTGCGCAGTTGACTGAGTCAACTACGTGTGGGTCCCGCATGTCATACACTTTTTAGTTTAAGTAGGGTTTAGCTGATTGATTACTGCTTAATTAAATTAACTTGTTGATTAGATTAATTTAAACATGATTAAATAACTTAAGTATTTTACTAATTAATTAATTAACTAATTAATGTTTTTATTAATTACATTTTCATTTCTTTTTAATTTTCGTTTTTTTAACAGGGGCATGGGGCCCCGGTGTCATAGACCCTAGTGGCCTAGCGGGCGACGGGTGCGGGCGTGCGTGCCCGAGGCCACCAGGGGCGGGGAGCACTCGGGCGCCCAGGAGGGCGCGCGCCGGCGGCCTTGGCGCGGCCGGTCGGAGCCGTGAGGACTGGGGCGGCGAGGCGCAGGGCCTGGCGGGCGTGGCCAGGGACGCGCGGTCCGGCGGCCACACCCGACGCGGGAAGCAAGCAAGAGCGGGGCGGCACGGCCACGGCGGACCAAGACGGGACGACCGCGGGACGGCGCAGGGAAGCACGGGAGCACGGGCCAGGCAGCATCCGCAACAGGGAGCGGCGGCCACGTTCGACGACGGAGACGAGGGGGGGGGGTTGGCGAGGGGCTAACATCGGAGCGTAGGGCACGTGGCAATGGTGCTCGAGGTGGGGGACGGGAACAGCGACGTCGTAGGCGAGGAGGCAGTCCGGTGGGGAGGCGTGGTCGAGGCGGCGGGGCGACTTCGGGGCGAGGTGGCGGGGCGCCGGTTCGGGTCTGGGCGACGCAACGAGGCGGCGAGCTTCAGGAGGAGGGCGAGGCGTCCGTCGGGGTCGAACGGCGGCGGCACCACCTGGGCAGGGACGAGGGCCGTCGGGCGGAGGCGAGGGGGGATCTCCCGATCCAGATCGAGAGAGCGAGAGGGTGAGGTGGATCGGGGGAGTGGGGTGGTCTGCAGATATTTCGGGGCGTGGGAGGGGATAAGGGAGGACGGGGTGGGTTGGGCCTGGTGTAGTGGCCAACTTGGCCAGAGAGGGGGGGGGGCTGGGCCGGCCGGTCGCCAGGAGGGCCGAGAGGCCGGTGAGCTGGGCCGAAGCCCAGGGGGCAGGGGGTTTTCTTTCTCCTTTTTCTTTCTTTTGTTTTCTATTTGTTCTTTTCTTTTTATTTATTCTTTCCTGTTTTACTTTAGTCACCTTTTATTTTAGTTTCTGTAAAATATATACATAGCATCTAATTTAGTATCTCAGTTTAGTCCACCGTCACAAAATGTCTAGTCCCCAATTAATTTAGTTTGATAATTTACTAATTAGTAAAGGCATTTAATTATTAGTTTTTATTACTGTTTTATTTATTTCAGTGCCACTAAATACTTTATAAAAATGTGGATTCTCCACCATAATTATTTATGCAATATTTGGCACATATAGAACATTTTAGTTTTAATGTTTGAAAACTTTTATTCTTTGCCTTGATTTTGAATTTTTGAATTCAGACGGGATTGAATCATCGTGAGGTTTACAACAGTTTTAAGAGTGGTGACGTGGCATCATTAGCAGAGTTTTACTGTAGCCTAATTATCCGGGTGTCACAGAAGCCTATGTTTGGATATCGGAAGTGTTCCGGGTGAAATCGGGATTTTACCGGAGTACCGGGAGGTTACCGGAACCCCCCGGGAGCCATATGGGCCTTAGTGGGCTTTAGTGGAAAGGAGAAAGGGGCAGCCCAAGGTGGGCCACGCGCCTCCCCCCTCCCTTAGTCCTATTAGGACAAGGAGAGGTGGCCGGCCCCCTCTCTCTCTCTCTCTTTCCCCTCGGGGAATCCTATTCCAACTAGGATTGGGGGGGAGTCCTACTCCCGGTAGGAGTAGGACTCCTCCTGCGCCCTCCTCCTGGCCGGCCGCCCCCTCCCCCTTGGCTCCTTTATATACGGGGGCAGGGGGCACCTCTACACACACAAGTTGATCATTGAGATCGTTCCTTAGCCGTGTGCGGTGCCCCCTGCCACCATATTCCACCTCGATTATATTGTAGCAGTGCTTAGGCGAAGCCCTGCGACGGTAGTACATCAAGATCGTCACCATGCCGTCGTGATGACGGAACTCCTCCCCGACGCTTTTCTGGATCGGAGCCCGGGGATCGTCATCGAGCTGTACGTGTGCTAAGAACTCGGAGGTGCCGGAGTAACGGTTCTTGGATCGATCGGATCGGGAAGACGTACGACTACTTCCTCTATGTTGTGTCAACGCTTCCGCAGTCGGTCTGTGTGGGTACGTAGACAACACTCTTCCCTCTCGTTGCTGTGCATCACCATGATCTTGCGTGTGCGTAGGAAAATTTTCGAAATTACTACGTTCCCCATTAGTGGCATCCGAGCCTAGGTTTTATGGTTTGATGTTATATGCACGAGTAGAACACAAGTGAGTTGTGGGCGATATAAGTCATACTGCCTACCAGCATGTCATACTTAGGTTCGGCGGTATTGTTGGACGAGACGACCCAGACCAACATTACGCGTACGCCTACGCGAGACCGGTTTCCCCGACGTGCTTTGCACATAGGTGACTTGCGGAAGACTGTCTCTCCAACTTTAGTTGAACCGAGTATGGCTACGCCCGGTCCTTGCGAAGGTTAAAACGGAGTCAAATTGAAAAACTATCGTTGTGGTTTTGATGCGTAGGTGAGATTGGTTCTTACTTAAGCCCGTAGCAGCCACGTAAAACTTGCAACAACATAGTAGAGGACATCTAACTTGTTTTTGCAGGGCATGTTGTGATGTGATATGGTCAAGACATGATACTAAATTTTATTGTATGAGATGATCATGTTTTGTAACCGAGTTATCGGCAACTGGCAGGAGCCATATGGTTGTCGCTTTATTGTATGCAATGCAATCGCGATGTAATGCTTTACTTTATCACTAAGCGGTAGCGATACTCGTGGAAGCATAAGATTGGCGAGACGACAATGATGCTACGATGGAGATCACGGTGTCGCGCCGGTGACGATGGTGATCATGACGGTGCTTCGGAGATGGAGATCACAAGCACAAGATGATGATGGCCATATCATATCACTTATATTGATTGCATGTGATGTTTATCTTTTTATGCATCTTATCTTGCTTTGATTGATGGTAGCATTATAAGATGATCTCTCACTAAATTATCAAGAAGTGTTCTCCCTGAGTATGCACCATTGCCAAAGTTCGTCGTGCCCAGACACCACGTGATGATCGGGTGTGATAAGCTCTACGTCCATCTACAACGGGTGCAAGCCAGTTTTGCACACGCAGAATACTCAGGTTAAACTTGACGAGCCTAGCATATGCAGATATGGCCTCGGAACACAGAGACCGAAAGGTCGAGCGTGAATCATATAGTAGATATGATCAACATAACGATGTTCACCATTGAAAACTACTCCATCTCACGTGATGATCGGTTATGGTTTAGTTGATTTGGATCACGTGATCACTTAGAGGATTAGAGGGATGTCTATCTAAGTGGGAGTTCTTAAGTAATTTGATTAATTGAACTTAAACTTATCATGAAATTAGTACCTGATAGTATCTTGCTTGTTTATGTTGATTGTAGATAGATGGCTCGTGCTGTTGTTCCGTTGAATTTTAATGCGTTCCTTGAGAAAGCAAAGTTGAAAGATGATGGTAGCAATTACACGGACTGGGTCCGTAACTTGAGGATTATCCTCATTGCTGCTCAGAAGAATTACGTCCTGGAAGCACCGCTGGGTGCCAGGCCTGCTGCCGGAGCAACACCAGATGTTATGAATGTCTGGCAGAGCAAAGCTGATGACTACTCGATAGTTCAGTATGCCATGCTTTACGGCTTAGAATCGGGACTTCAACGATGTTTTGAACGTCATGGAGCATATGAGATGTTCCAGGAGTTGAAGTTAATATTTCAAGCAAATGCCCGGATTGAGAGATATGAAGTCTCCAATAAGTTCTATAGCTGCAAGATGGAGGAGAACAGTTCTGTCAGTGAGCATATACTCAAAATGTCTGGGTATAATAATCACTTGATTCAGATGGGAGTTAATCTTCCAGATGATTGCGTCATTGACAGAATTCTCCAATCACTGCCACCAAGCTACAAGAGCTTCGTGATGAACTATAATATGCAAGGGATGAACAAGACTATTCCCGAGCTCTTCGCAATGCTGAAAGCTGCGGAGGTAGAAATCAAGAAGGAGCATCAAGTGTTGATGGTTAACAAAACCACTAGTTTCAAGAAAAAGGGCAAAGGGAAGAAGAAGGGGAACTTCAAGAAGAACGGCAAGCAAGTTGCTGCTCAGGAGAAGAAACCCAAGTCTGGACCTAAGCCTAAAACTGAGTGCTTCTATTGCAAGCAGACTGGTCACTAGAAGCGGAACTGCCCCAAGTATTTGGCGGATAAGAAGGATGGCAAGGTGAACAAAGGTATATATGATATACATGTTATTGATGTGTCCTTACTAGAGCTCGCAGTAGCACCTGGGTATTTGATACTGGTTCTGTTGCTAATATTTGCAACTCGAAACAGGGACTATGGATTAAGCGAAGATTGGCTAAGGACGAGGTGACGATGCGCGTGGGAAACGGTTCCAAAGTCGATGTGATCGCGGTCGGCATGCTACCTCTACATCTACCTTTGGGATTAGTATTAGACCTAAATAATTGTTATTTGGTGCCAGCGTTGAGCATGAACATTATATCTGGATCTTGTTTGATGCGAGACGGTTATTCATTTAAATCAGAGAATAATGGTTGTTCTATTTATATGAGTAATATCTTTTATGGTCATGCACCTTTGAGGAGTGGTCTATTTTTGATGAATCTCGATAGTAGTAACACACATATTCATAATGTTGAAGCCAAAAGATGCAGAGTTGATAATGACAGTGCAACTTATTTGTGGCACTGCCGTTTAGGTCATATCGGTATAAAGCGCATGAAGAAACTCCATACCGATGGACTTTTGGAACCACTTGATTATGAATCACTTGGTACTTGCGAACCATGCCTCATGGGCAAGATGACTAAAACACCGTTCTCCGATACTATGGAGAGAGCAATAGATTTGTTGGAGATCATACATACAAATGTATGTGGTCCGATGAATATTGAGGCTCGTGGCGGATATCGTTATTTTCTCACCTTCACAGATGACTTAAGCAGATATGGGTATATCTACTTAATGAAACATAAGTCTGAAACATTTGAAAAGTTCAAAGAATTTCAGAGTGAAGTTGAAAATCATCGTAACAAGAAAATAAAGTTTCTACGATCTGATCGTGGAGGAGAATATTTGAGTTACGAGTTTGGTGTACATTTGAAAAATTGTGGAATAGTTTCGCAACTAACGCCACCCGGAACACCACAGCGTAATGGTGTGTCCGAACGTCGTAATCGTACTTTACTAGATATGGTGCGATCTATGATGTCTCTTACTGATTTACTGCTATCGTTTTGGGGTTATGCTTTAGAGACGGCCGCATTCACGTTAAATAGGGCACCATCAAAATCCGTTGAGACGACGCCTTATGAACTATGGTTTGGCAAGAAACCAAAGTTGTCGTTTCTTAAAGTTTGGCGCTGCGATGCTTATGTGAAAAAGCTTCAACCTGATAAGCTCGAACCCAAATCGGAGAAATGTGTCTTCATAGGATACCCAAAGGAGACTGTTGGGTATACCTTCTATCACAGATCCGAAGGCAAGACATTCGTTGCTAAGAATGGATCCTTTCTAGAGAAGGAGTTTCTCTCGAAAGAAGTGAGTGGGAGGAAAGTAGAACTTGACGAGGTAACTGTACCTGCTCCCTTATTGGAAAGTAGTACATCACAGAAAACTGTTTCTGCGACACCTATACCAATTAGTGAGGAAGCTAATGATGATGATCATGAAACTTCAAGACAAGATACTACTGAACCTCGTAGATCAACCAGAGCGAGATCCGCACCAGAGTGGTACGGTAATCCTGTTCTGGAAATCATGCTGCTAGATCATGATGAACCTACGAACTATGAAGAAGCGATGGTGAGCCCAGATTCCGCAAAGTGGCTTGAAGCCATGAAATCTGAGATGGGATCCATGTATGAGAACAAAGTATGGACTTTGGTTGACTTGCCCGATGATCGGCAAGCAATTGAGAATAAATGGATCTTCAAGAAGAAGACTGACGCTGATAGTAATGTTACTGTCTACAAAGCTCGACTTGTCGCAAAAGGTTTTCGACAAGTTCAAGGGGTTGACTACGATGAGACCTTCTCACCCGTAGCGATGCTTAAGTCTGTCCGAATCATGTTAGCAATTGCCGCATTTTATGATTATGAAATTTGGCAGATGGATGTCAAAACTGCTTTCCTGAATGGATTTCTGGAAGAAGAGTTGTATATGATGCAACCAGAAGGTTTTGTCGATCCAAAGGGAGCTAACAAAGTGTGCAAGCTCCAGCGATCCATTTATGGACTGGTGCAAGCCTCTCGGAGTTGGAATAAACGCTTTGATAGTGTGATCAAAGCATTTGGTTTTATACAGACTTTCGGGGAAGCCTGTATTTACAAGAAAGTGAGTGGGAGCTCTGTAGCATTTCTGATATTATATGTGGATGACATATTACTGATTGGAAATGATATAGAATTTCTGGATAGCATAAAGGGATACTTGAATAAGAGTTTTTCAATGAAAGACCTCGGTGAAGCTGCTTACATATTAGGCATAAAGATCTATAGAGATAGATCAAGACGCTTAATTGGACTTTCACAAAGCACATACCTTGACAAGATTTTGAAGAAGTTCAAAATGGATCAAGCAAAGAAAGGGTTCTTGCATGTGTTACAAGGTGTGAAGTTGAGTCAGACTCAATGCCCGACCACTGCAGAAGATAGAGAGAAAATGAAAGATGTTCCCTATGCTTCAGCCATAGGCTCTATCATGTATGCAATGCTGTGTACCAGACCTGATGTGTGCCTTGCCATAAGTTTAGCAGGGAGGTACCAAAGTAATCCAGGAGTGGATCACTGGACAGCGGTCAAGAACATCCTGAAATACCTGAAAAGGACTAAGGATATGTTTCTCATATATGGAGGTGACAAAGAGCTCACCGTAAAAGGTTACGTTGATGCAAGCTTTGACACTGATCCAGACGATTCCAAATCGCAAACCGGATACGTGTTTACATTAAACGGTCGAGCTGTTAGTTGGTGCAGTTCTAAACAAAGTGTCGTAGCGGGATCTACATGTGAAGCAGAGTACATAGCTGCTTCGGAAGCAGCGAACGAAGGAGTCTGGATGAAGGAGTTCATATCCGATCTAGGTGTCATACCTAGTGCATCGGGTCCAATGAAAATCTTTTGTGACAATACTGGTGTAATTGCCTTAGCAAAGGAATCCAGATTTCACAAGAGGACCAAGCACATCAAGAGACGCTTCAATTCCATCCGGGATCTAGTCCAGGTGGGAGACATAGAGATTTGCAAAATCATACGGATCTGAATGTTGCAGACCCGTTGACTAAGCCTCTTCCACGAGCAAAACATGATCAGCACCAAGGCTCCATGGGTGTTAGAATCATTACTGTGTAATCTAGATTATTGACTCTAGTGCAAGTGGGAGACTGAAGGAAATATGCCCTAGAGGCAATAATAAAGTTATTATTTATTTCCTTATATCATGATAAATGTTTATTATTCATGCTAGAATTGTATTAACCGGAAACATAATACATGTGTGAATACATAGACAAACTTAGTGTCACTAGTATGCCTCTACTTGACTAGCTCGTTAATCAAAGATGGTTATGTTTCCTAACCATGAACAAGGTGTTGTTATTTGATTAACGAGGTCACATCATTAGTTGAATGATCTGATTGACATGACCCATTCCATTAGCTTAGCACCCGATCGTTTAGTATGTTGCTATTGCTTTATTCATGACTTATACATGTTCCTATGACTATGATATTATGCAACTCCCGTTTACCGGAGGAACACTTTGTGTGCTACCAAACGTCACAACGTAACTGGGTGATTATAAAGGAGCTCTACAGGTGTCTCCAAAGGTAGATGTTGGGTTGGCGTATTTCGAGATTAGGATTTGTCACTCCGATTGTCGGAGAGGTATCTCTGGGCCCTCTCTCGGTAATGCACATCACATAAGCCTTGCAATCATTGCAGCCAATGAGTTAGTTGCGAGATGATGTATTACGGAACGAGTAAAGAGACTTGCCGGTAACGAGATTGAACTAGGTATTGGATACCGACGATTGAATCTCGGGCAAGTAACATACCGATGACAAAGGGAACAACGTATGTTGTTATGCGGTCTGACCGATAAAGATCTTCGTAGAATATGTAGGAGCCAATATGGGCATCCAGGTCCCGCTATTGGTTATTGACCGGAGATGTGTCTCAGTCATGTCTGCATTATTCTCGAACCGTAGGGTCCGCACGCTTAACGTTACGATGACAGTTATTATGAGTTTATGCATTTTGATGTACCGAAATTAGTTCGGAGTCCTGGATGTGATCACGGACATGACGAGGAGTCTCGAAATGGTCGAGACATAAAGATTGATATATTGGAAGCCTATGTTTGGATATCGAAAGTGTTCCGGGTGAAATCGGGATTTTACCGGAGTACCGGGAGGTTACCGGAACCCCCCGGGAGCCATATGGGCCTTAGTGGGCTTTAGTGGAAAGGAGAAAGGGGCAGCCCAAGGTGGGCCGTGCGCCTCCCCCCTCCCCTAGTCCTATTAGGACAAGGAGAGGTGGCCGGCCCCCTCTCTCTCTCTTTCCCCTCGGGGAATCCTATTCCAACTAGGATTGGGGGGGGGGAGCCCTACTCCCGGTAGGAGTAGGACTTCTCCTGCGCCCTCCTCCTGGCCGGCCGCCCCCTCCCCCTTGGATCCTTTATATACGGGGGCAGGGGGGCACCTCTACACACACAATTTGATCATTGAGATCGTTCCTTAGCCGTGTGCGGTGCCCCCTGCCACCATATTCCACCTCAATTATATTGTAGCAGTTCTTAGGCGAAGCCCTGCGACGGTAGTACATCAAGATCGTCACCACGCCGTCGTGCTGACGGAACTCCTCCCCGACGCTTTGCTGGATCGGAGCCTGGGGATCGTCATCGAGCTGTACGTGTGCTAAGAACTCGGAGGTACCGGAGTAACGGTGCTTGGATCGGTCGGATCGGGAAGACGTACGACTACTTCCTCTATGTTGTGTCAACGCTTCCGCAGTCGGTCTGCGTGGGTACGTAGACAACACTCTCCCCTCTCGTTGCTGTGCATCACCATGATCTTGCGTGTGCGTAGGAAAATTTTCGAAATTACTACGTTCCCTATCACGGACATGGGAAAGGTTCCGAGTGATGCGGGTATTTTTTGGAGTACCAGGGAGTTACGAGAATACGGGGAAGAAGTATTGGGCCTCATGGGCCAAGTGGTGGAAGAGAGGAAGCAGGGCGCGCGGCCCCCCTAGCCCAAACCGAATTGGACTAGGGGGCCGGCCCCCCTTTCCTCCTTTCCTCCCTCTCCTTCCTTCTCCCCTTTCCCTTCCTTTCCTCCTCCTAGTAGGAGTAGGAAAGGGGTGTCCTACTCCTACTAGGAGGAGGACTCCTCCTCCTGGCGCGCCCTACAGGGGCCGGTCGGCCTCCCCCTTGCTCCTTTATATACGGGGGCAGGGGGGCACCCTAGAACACACAAGTTGATCATTGATCCCTTAGCCGTGTGCAGTGTCCCCCTCCATCATAATCCACCTCGATCATGTTGTAGCGGTGCTTAGGCGAAGCCCTGCGTCGGTAGCAACATCATCACCGTCATCACGTCGTCGTACTGACAGAACTCTCCCGTGAAGCTCTGCTAGATCGGAGTTCATGGGACGTCATCGAGCTGAACGTGTGCTGAACTCGGAGGTGCCGTGCGTTCGGTACTTGGATCGGTCGGATCATGAAGACGTTCGACTACATCAACCGCGTTCTCATAACGCTTCCGCTTACGGTCTACGAGGGTGCGTGGACGATACTCTTCCCTCTCGTTGTTATGCATCACCATGATCTTGCGTGTGCATAGGAATTATTTTGAAATTACTACGTTTCCCAACAAGTTCCTGTAATCTTGATGGGCAGATGGGATAACCCATTTTCTGTACCAGGTTGGATTTGTGCATCGTGCCTTTTGTTGTTATGTGTGGCAGTTTCGCTTTAATTCCTCAGATTTTGTAATACAATGTGGTTTCTATTAATAGAAATCAGAGAGGGAGCTCTCTTTATAAATTAAAAAGTTGTCGCGCTTCACATGGAAAAAAATCTAAGGGCCGGTCCATTTTCTTATTCCTAGCTTCTTCCTCCTGCTGCCTTCAACGCCAACCGAATTGCCGGTCTCCTTGCTGCCCCACACCCTCTCCAAGCCGCCACCTCTACTACTCTGCCGCAGCTCCTGGCCATCCCTCTAAGTTAGGCCCGGTTCGGAGTCTCACCTGCTCCGCGAAATAGAAGGAGTTGTGGAGCCAGGAAACCGGCGCTCCACGTTTTTTCACTATAACTTCACCCGCTCCCGGAGTGAAGCTGTGGAGCGGAGGTAATCCGAACAGGGCGTTAATCATCCTCTCTGTCATAGACAACCCCCCATGACCCTGCCTGGCTGCATCACCCATCTCCGCATCACCATCTTGTCTTCCCAAAAAACTTGTAAATAGCAAACACAATTTCATATAAAATTTGCAAGAATTTCACGTAAATGCTCATGTACACTACATCAGAGGAGATTCAGACGTTCCTAAACCACTTCATACAATTGTACCGTATACTTAGGCCTCCTTTGATTTGTAGGAATTTTGTAGGATAGGATTGCTATAGGAATTTTTTTGATAGAGTTTGTAGGACCGGATTTCCTATGTTGGACTGGTCTCTATATATCCTACACATTTCAAAGAAAAAGAACACTAGCACAAACCTAATGGAAAAATATCATTCTATGAATCAAATGGCATCTCTTTTCATATAGGACCTGACATGTATGCCACCTCATTTCATATGACTTTCCTATTCCTATCCTTTAGACCAGAGAAGACCTTCCATGAACGAGAACACAGGCAATGCATAACGTTGATAGGACATACCGCTCACAAATGTAAATATATTCATACATATAGTATATGCCCGCAGGCAACATTCTATCATAGGTAGTAATGGTCTCCACACATATATATCACATGACCACGGGCAACA
Organism: Triticum aestivum; assembly: GCF_018294505.1. Lineage (NCBI taxonomy): Eukaryota > Viridiplantae > Streptophyta > Magnoliopsida > Poales > Poaceae > Triticum > Triticum aestivum. Next base: position 140,279,791 of record NC_057800.1, read on the forward strand.
TTCTATCACAGGTAGTAATGGTCATAAACTAAAATCTGGATCAGACCAATGTTTCATACGGTACCTGCCAGATGACAGTCATTTAACAATATACTGTATATATAGTGGCCTCTAAAAGGGCGAGCAGACTCCATGTCAGTTTCAGTTCTCATGCTGCCTTTGACCCTTCATTCTCGGATGTGGGAGCGTTGTTCTCAGCCATGCTCATCTCTTGCAGCGGCGGTGGGTTGACAACGGTCATTGGAACAACACTGTTTTCTGCAAGTCGGCCTTTCCTTTCACGATGCTCCTGACAGTTCGCGCAGTAGTGGAAGCAGCAGTGGACTATGCAAGGTTCGCATGGAGAGTTCTGGTGGAAGCAGAACAATATGTGGTGGTTAGCAAAAGGCCCGTAATACTGATGCACAAAAGTAGAAACCCAGCCCACTTATCAAATGCTAGACTTGACAACTAGTTAGAATTAGTGACCACAAAAAGATACTATACGTGAAAAGGTGGCCAAGCAAGAACTGATAAAATGATCTGATAATTCAATGATATAACCAGCTACCGCCAGTGGACAATGCCAAGCAAGAATGTCATGAGAGTGACCACATAACTTTAAAAATGCAAAGCTAAGGTTTACTTCTGGACTCCTGAATACCTGCTACAACTATCTCAGATGGAGAATGCAATTGTGTAGTTCTTATAGTAGAAATAAATACAACTGTTTGTAGATGTTCTTATGAATGCGATTAATCATGACACATACAAAGAAACTGTGGAAGAGAGAAAGAAGTACCTCAAGATGATACTTCTTCTGAAGCTTTTCACGAATAATACCAGTATATTGAGAGCATATCCACCAACTGCAGACCAGGCCTTCACCAATCAGGATCGATGTGTCTGGGTCAACACCATGGAATATAGCCGTGAGAATTGCCAATGCAATGCCACCTTCAACACAGACAGCATGGCAAGTGCAGGGTCTTGTCCATGGGATATCTTCTCTAAGGGCCTGAACATTTCGTCCAAACAACACACAGGGGCAGAATAGTCCAGTCCAGCCTAACACATTAAGAAGATCAGGCACATAAGAGGTTCAGAAGTATCTCGGAATATAGCAGTAATACATATGAAAACTGTGCGGACTGAAGCATAAAGGTGCACACATCACAAACCCTATGATGACACAATTTGAAGGGCATAAAGAAGCATAAAGGAATTAGCCATTAGCTACAGCCTACAGAGTAATGCTATTCATTTAAGCTTTCGGGTTTCGGCCATGTATGCCGCAGTCATTTATGTGCTCAACAGTTTATCACAATTAACACTTATACTGGGAAAGTGTACCTGTAGAAGAATTTTCAAACAGATCAAGAAGAAAGACATCTCTAGATCGAAAGCATCGTAATAAAAGTAAACGTTGCAACTAGTTTTTGCTTCTTTGAAACAATTTAGAATCCAAAACAATGATTAATTCTTTTCAATATGAGCTCATTATAACAGCGTGTTGATTTTGCAGAGAGCCCAAAAGAGCTAAAACCATAACTGACAGTTAGATGGAGAAGTGTGTACATCTTGAAGAACTTCCCAAATACAGAAAAAAGAAGGGTCAACTTTAACAATGAGAACACGATAATCAGAACCAAACGTTATGACTACTACTCCCTCTGTCCCATAATATAAGACATAGGCAGTAGTCTTTATTTCTTTCAGACAGTGACCAGTGCCTAATCCTTCCCACATGAGCACTTCATCACAGGGCTAACTTTGCAAAGATAATAGAAGACTGAAAAATAATAGTACTACAAATTTGTGAACCATAAAGGCTTGCAATATGATAAAAAAAATGTATGTGAACAATTAATATTTCAAAATAAAACGTATAAAGATATGGTTTTTCATATACATCTGCTAAGAATATGGGAAAATGACGACCCAGGGAAGCTATAAAACAAAATTAACAAGTACTCAATTTGGACTTCTAGGTAAAATAGCTCCTAAATGGAGGTCAGATACGCATCAGATTGGTCCACATTACAAATTTGAGTTACATGTGTAGTATAAGACATATATCAGCATCGGATTGGCACCAGTTTACAACTGAGTTTATATGTGCAGTGTAAAATATAAATCATGCCTTTCTCATAGACATTAGAAAAACACTGTATGTTCAGTCTACCATGGTTTGTTCGTTGATTAAGTTCACCGTGTTAATGGAAAAATGATAGAGAGGAAGGAAATTAAGATTTGCAGGGCATCTTTGTTTGAAAACTGTCTCAACTGGTAAGACGTAAAAAGGAGGTAACACAAAATTTCTGGCTGGCAACCGCTCACTAAACTAATGTGGAAATATTTCACACTGCTATATAAGTATCAATACTGTTGTAGTTTGCAATTAAAATTTCCAAAGAAACATCTTTCATGCTTAAAAACAGTCTCTAACAAACACATGCCAAAAATGGGAAACAATATAAGCCTAAATGAAAAAAAATGAGGATGGGAGGTGTATGGGCCATCCTTGTCCAGCACACATGTTGTTCCTCTTTTCTTACTAGAGATTCACTTGATGTACCTGCAAGGGATTTCACAATAAAAACCTGCGTGTGCTCCATACGCAGGACCGCTAAAGGATTTAAGACTGAAACACCTAGCCTCTATGGTAACACGTCAGTAACACTTCAATGCCATGGAAACAAACATCTAGTTGCTGAGTTGTGCAATGTGTGTGATAGCCACAAACCCTGAGCTGAACCACAGCAACACAATCCCATCCTGTGCAGATCCGCATGAAAGTTCCTGCCAACTCTGGCATTTCCAGGGGTATCAGGCTATCAGCATATCAAAACTATCACGAATTTTGAATGTGCGATCAGTCTAGGGTAGGAAGTAGCAAAATTAGATCGGCTAGGCAGTTGAAGGGGCAGACCAAATGCAAGGACGAGAAGGAAATTCCACGTCACTTACAGCTCTCGGGGTCCTCAGCGCAACCGAAGATGCCGGTTGTCCACGGCTCGTCGGCCGGCGCCTGGTGGCCCTCAGGCAGCACCTGCCCACACTGGATGCACTTCACCCGCTCCAGCTATATAGTCACACCGCCCAAAATCAGATCGAACAAACAATCGCAGCAGCAGCAACTGGAAGAAAACGAGGATCGCGCGAGGAATGGCGAGACCGACCTGCGGGACGGCGACGGGCAGGTTGAGCTCGCCAGGGCGGATGTCCTCCACGCCGGGGCCGGAGGCGGAAGCGTCCTGTTCCTTGGTCAGCTTCACGTACTGCGACGGGTGGCTGCGCCGCGCCTCCGTCATTGCCGTCCTCTCCTCGCTTCGCTCCCGAGGGTTTTTGGGCTGCCGACGAAGGGGAGGGCTGCCCGGTGGGGAGTGGGGACGGGTGCGAGTGGTGGAGTGAGATCTGGCTCCCGACGGTCCACGGTCAGGTCAATGACTGTTCAGCCGAAGGGCATCACGCAAACGTGGCAAAATCTCATGTTTTGACCATTTTACCGAAGAAAATTGAGATTTGACCTTAGTTCAATTTTTTTTTAGATCTGACCATTTTCCTACCGTCAGGGCCACGGCGGTAACCTTGAACACCCTACCGCTCGCAGCCCTAGACGGCCGTCGTCCCCCTCCCCCCCCTCCCCCTACCATCACTGTCCCTGGCGGTAGGCTATATAACCCTACAGCTGGGGACCCTGGCGGTAGGGTGCGAGCAGTTATACGGGCCGACGCCCCCGCCCCAGCCCCATCTCCCCCATTCCCCTCTCCTCCTAGCCACCAAGAACAGAGGAAGTTCCTCTCTCGCCCTCTCTACTCCTTCCCTTGGATCTTCACCGTTTCTACACCGCTTTTGCGGATCGAGATGGCTCCGAAGAAAGAAAAGTAAGCTCCTTCGATCCCTTCAATTACTTTTAGTTAAATAGCTTCCGATTCGACGCATTATTTGCTTCAAATCACCCCTATTTTTGAACTAAGATGGAATTTTTTTACCTAGTATTATTTAGGTTGCTTTTAGATGTTCTCTAATCACTAGTGGCGTTGAATATGAACCACTCACTAGTTCGAATGATAGTGTGAAGATGAACCCTAGTTCATAATTTTTTGTTTAAAAAATGATGATATGATATGATGCATGTTGGAGGATTTTTTTGATATATGATGCATGTGGATGTTATATGATGCAAGTAGTGGATGTTGTTGGAGAAAAAATGGTGAACCCTCAAGATGAACCCTAGTTCATAATTGTTTTTTGTTAAAAAAAATTATGATTTGATGCTTTGTTGAATGTTGTTGAATGAAAGATGTTGGTTGTATATGATTCATTCGCATTGATGAATGTTGGTTGAATAAGTGATAAATGATGAAAATGATATGATTCATTTCAGTTAATATGGTTCATTTATACTTGGACTTGATATGTTTCATGTTTGTTCAAAATGATAAAAATGATATGATTCATGTCGGTTGAATATGATTCATTTATTTTTGGAGTTGATATGTTTCATGTTTGTTCAAAATGATACAAGTTGGTTGAAAATGACATCATTTCCAATTGTTATAGGCGGCCCCCCTTGTGCCAGAAATCGACGTGAAGTACACCATGCTTGATCATGCTTTCGACAACGGTCACCGCGCCCGTTTTATGGAGAATGGAGTGGTAATGACTAACATAAATTTGTTGTATTGTTTATTATGAAAGAATAAGTCATTAACAATTCTGTTTACATTTTGACAAATACTCCCCCATTGCGGATGAGGGGCCACACGAAGGCCGTGCAGATGCAGTAGACGAGCGCTACACTCCGTACTTTAGGAGAGCACGGATGCTGGGGTTCGTTCTTCAATTCAAAAGACACCCGCCGATGCTCTGTGATGCCCGGATAATTAGGTTACAATAATCCCATGTTAATTGTGCTAAGTCATCGCAATTACTGTTGCTAATCTTGCTTTGATTCAAACACAGTTCATTTTCAAATTTAAATTATAAGTGAATTAATAAAATTCTCAAACATGAAAACTAAAGTGTTCGAAACGTGGAAAATAATTCATAGTCAATATTGGTGGAGAAGCCAACATTTTACAAAGTGTTTAAAGGTCCTAAAATAAGTAAAACAACGGCAAAATAATTAATTAAATGTTTTTAAGAATTGTAAAAAAGTAAACTATTTTGATCGTGTACCAAACACTTTGTGGCAGTAGAGTAAACTAAATCATTAATTTAGGGACAATGCTTATGTTTTATAAAACTAAACTAAAATAAAAATAGATAACAAATAAGTTAGCAAAAGAAAAAGAAAACAAAAAAGTAAAATAAAAAGAAGCCTTCCCCCTCCCCGGTGGGCCTTTGCCTAGATGGCCAAGTGGCCCAGCCAAACAGCCCAGCCGGCCATCCCATGGCCTATATGGCCCCAACCCACTTAATCCTAGATCGACCCACTCTCTCTCTCTCTCTCTCTCTCGATCCCTCACTGTTCCCCTTGTCTTCCTTCCAGTGCCCGCCACATGCAACACACGCACACCTGCACGCACGCATCGTGCCAGGGAGTGGGGCGCCCCTATTCGATCCCCTCCTCCCACACGCACGCGCCCAATGCAAGTCGTTGCTCCGCTAAGGCTGCCGTCAGCCGGCGCTGGCACCGCCCCTCCCGGACTCCTCCGCGCCCCTCCTCTCTCTCGCGCGGCGCGCGCCTGAAGCCGCAGCCTCGTCTCGTCGCCGACCCGACGCCGTCACCCATCGTCGCCACCACCACGTCATCGGATCACCTCACCGGACCGCCTCCGTCGCTCGTCCCCGACCTCCTCCCCACCGGACCACGTCAAGCCTCGCCGCCACGCTCCTCTCCAAATGCTAGTGAGGGCATCGCCCTGCCCCTTTCCTGCCTCCGCTCCGTGTCGTCCGCGTCGTCCCCCCTGCAACTCTCGGCGCGCGCCCGAGGGCCTCCCTTGATCGCCCGCCGCACCGCACGCGCGCCCTCCAACCCGCTCCGGTCGTGCCCTGGCCACGCTTGCGCGCGCCCCACCCCGACACGCGCCCTCCTGGCCTCGGCGCGCGAGCACGCGCCGCGCCGCCCGCGCCACACTGTGCCCTGCTGTCGCTTGTCGCAGCCGCCTTGCTCCGCCACCCGCACGCCGCCCGGCTCCTCGCGTCGTCGCCCTGTTCCGCTCTGCAGCCCCTGCCCGCCGTTACCTCGCTACGTGCCGCCGCTCCCGGCCATGCCTCGCCTCGCAACGCCTTATTGGGCGGGCTGGTGCCCGTCCCGGCTTTGCCCGTTCGCCTGCTAGTGCCCGCATGCCTGCGTGCCCGTTAGCCCCTCTGGGCCACTTGCTAACGGGCCCCACACCCCAGAATGATTTAAAAAGTATAATAAAAAATATTAAATCAAATAAATTACTAATTAATTAATTAATGAGTTAGTTAAGTTAATTAATCCTATTTAACTAAACTAATTAAAATTGTTTAGTTAATCTTACTCAATGACAGTGCGACCCACACGTTAGTTTGACTAAGTCAACTATCTGGTTGACTGCTGACATCACCCTGACATCATAAATACATTTTATAATTAAATTAATTCTGGTAATTCTAAAAATGAATTAAATCTTTAAAATTTAATATGAAATAATCCGTAACTCGGATGAGGAAACTTTGTACATGAGAGTTGCTCAGAACGACGAGACGAGTCCAAATTCGCAGTCCGTTCATCCATCACACGTCCCTAGCATAGCGAATATGCAAAAATCCACCTTTGTTTCATCTGCCCGGAAATGCCAAACACTGGGAACACTTTCCCGGATGTTTCCCCCCTTCGCCGGTAGCACCTAGTACTCCGTTAGGTCACCCCTAGCATCACATATTGCTATGTTATGCTTTGTGATGCTTTGATTGATCTGTTATTTATTGTGTTCCTCCTTTGTTACTTATTTCCGGTAGACCCCGAGAACGCCGCCGATATGTAACACCCACGATGCGGCTATATCTCCCACGTGTTGGAGCACGACTTAGAGGCATAATCGCATAGTAGGCATATTGCAAGAGGGGTAATCTTTACACATTCCATGTACTGAATAAGAAAAGGATAAAGAGTTGGCTTACAATCGCCACTTCACACAATACATAAATATAGCATTACATCATTCAGAATACAATCAAGGTCCGACTACAGAACCAAAATAAAGACAACCCCAAATGCATAGATCCCCAATCGCCCCAACTGGGCTCTACTACTGATCGTCTGGAAAGGAAACATAGTAACGTCCACAATCCTCGTCGAACTCCCACTTGAGTTCGGTTGCGTCCCCTGCACTGGCATCATCGGCACCTGCATCTGGTTTTGGAAGTAATCTGGAGTCGCGGGGACTCAGCAATCTCACACCCTCGCGATCAAGACTATTTAAGCTTAAGGGGTAGGAAAAGGGGTAGTGAGGTGGAGCTGCAGCAAGCACTAGAATATGTGGTGGCTAACTTACGCAAATGAGAGCAAGAAGAGAAGCAAAGCACGGCCGTGAACTAGAAGTGATCAAGAAGTTGTCCTGAAACTACTTACGTTCAAGCATAATAAGAGACCGTGTTCTCTTCCCGGACTCCGCCGAAAAGAGACCATCATGGCTACACACGCGGTTGATTCCTTTTAATTAAGTTAAGTTTCAGGTTCTCTACAACCGGACATTAACAAATTCCCATCTGCCCATAACCGCGGGCACGGCTTTCGAAAGTTCAAAACCCTGCAGGGGTGTCCCAGCTTAGCCCATCACAAGCTCTCACGGACAATGAAGGATATTCCTTCTCCTAGGAAGACCCGATCAGACTCAGAATCCCGGTTAGAAGACATTTCGATAATGGTAAAACAAGACCAGCAAAGCCGCCCGATGTGCCGACACATCCCGATAGGAGCTGCACATATCTCGTTCTCAGGGCACACCGGATGAACACTACGTACAACTAAAACCAACCCTCAAGTTTCCCCGAGGTGGCGCTGCAAGTGGCTCTGTTTTGGACCAACACTCAAAGGAGCACTGGCCCGGGGGTTTAAAATAAAGATGACCCTTGAGTCCACAGAACCCAAGGGAAAAAGGCTTAGGTGGCAAATGGTAAAACCAAGGTTGGGCCTTGCTAGAGGAGTTTTATTCAAGGCGAACTGTCAAGGGGTTCCCATTATAACCCAACCGCGTAAGGAACGCAAAATCAAGGAACATAACACCGGTATGACGGAAACTAGGGCGGCAAGAGTGGAACAAAACACCAGGCATAAGGCTGAGCCTTCCACCCTTTACCAAGTATATAGATGCATTAACGTAAACAAGATATAATAATGATATCCCAACAATAATCATGTTCCAACAAGGAACAAACTCCATCTTCACCTGCAACTAGCAACGCTATAAGAGGGGCTAAGCAAAGCGGTAACATAGCCAAACAATGATTTGCTAGGACAAGGTGGGTTAGAGGTTTGACATGGCAATATGGGAGGCATGATATAGAAAGTGGTAGGTATCGTGGCATAACAATAGAGCGAGCAACTAGCAAGCAAAGATAGAATTGATTTTGAGGGTATGGTCATCTTGCCTGCAAAGTTCTCTGAGTTGACGTAAGCTTGATCCTCGCAAGCATACTCAACGGGTTCCTCGATCACGAACTCGTCTCCCGGCTCTACCCAAGGCAAGATTGAGTCATGCTAGGGCACTCCATAAATGCAAACAGGGGCATGGATGGATAAATCACAACCATATGTCCAAATTATCCTTGTTGAACATACCCAAAAGAAGCATGGATCTCTCTGTAGCAACATGAACACATGGCATAAAAATAACGGCAGGGAAATGACTTAGTGAAATTCTAAGTCTCTGAAATCAGCAATATTATGAGAGCTACTTTGCATGCTTGTTCTAGTCAACACATTGATCACAAAAATACATGGCATACACCCCTGTAAAGATGGCATGGCATAGCCTAAAACACATGTAGAGCTCATGCCCATACTCAACACACAATAATCATGGCAAAAATGACAAAAGCTCAAGATCTGTTAAGAATCAGCACCTAACATTTTATAGCACTCTTGCATCAACAATTTGGGCATCAAGATGGACTCAAACAAGCATGGTGCAATGGAACAAAATGAAGATCACATCCTGATGAACATTTTGATATATTGCATGCGCAAAACGGAGCTACGGACGAGAAGTTATGATGCAATGAACAGGGGCTCAGAATGTAAAATAAAAGGACTTAGAGGAAATTTGAAGTCAACCCTAGGTTTGGATCTGGATCTGGGGACTCGGGCACGGTCTTCGAGGTTCATCGGCGTTGGATCTCGCGGTGGCCGGAGTTGATGAAGGTTGCCAGAGGCTCGCCGGAGTGGGAGGGGACGCGCGGGAGCACCACCGGAGCGAACGGGGCGGGCGTTGGGCGATGGGTGCGCGAGGCGGCACGCCGAGGTGCGCCGGCCGGCGAGGTGGCGGGCGACGGAGCCGGCGGAGGTCGGGCCGGTCGGTGGAGGCGCGGTTGTGCGGGCGGCGGCGCGGGGCACGCGGGAATGGCTGAGGCGACAGAGCCGGCGACGTGGCGGGCGCTGATTGGTCGGAGTGAGGTGCCGGTGGACGCGTCCGGCCGGAGCGGACGTGTCCAGCGGCGCGGAGGAGCGGGGCTAGGGTTTTGGACTGCGAATTTCGGAGGGGAGCACCTATTTATAGATTCTGGGAGCTAGGAGAGTCCAAATGAGATGCGGTTTTCGGCCACGCGATCGTGATTGAACGGCCGAGAGGATGGAGGGGGTTTGGATGGGTTATGGGCCACTTTGGAGGTGTGTTGGGATGCAACACACACGAGGCCTTTACGGTTCCCCGGTTAACCGTTGGGGTATCAAACGGACTCCAAATGGCACAAAACTTGACAGGCGGTCTACCGGTGGGTACCAAGGCCGCTTGGTAAATCTCGGTCCATTCCGAGAACGTTTAATACCCACTCACGAAAAGAGACAAAAGGGGGCGCCGGAGGACGTAGGAGTGTCGGAATGCAAAACGGACAACGGGGAAAATGCTCGGATGCATGAGACGTACATGTATGCCAATGCGATGCACATGATGATATGATATGAAATGCATGACATGGACAAAATGCAAAATAAAGACAAAAACCCAACCACGAATAGCAGAACTTAGTGCCGAAAATGGCAAGAGTTGGAATACAAATATGGCAAGTTACATCGGGGGTGTTACACGATACCCCTGTGATCGACTACATCGACGAGGACCCCTCCTTCTTGCCATAGCTTCTAGGAAAGACCCCCCTGATCAACCCAATGTCACCTATTCCTTCTCTCCACTGCTTGCATTAGAGTAGTGTAGCATGTTACTGCTTTCGGTTAATCCTATTCTGCTGCATAGCCTGTCTTTGCTACTAATGTTGTTACCTTTACCTGCAATCCTAAATGCTTAGTATAGGATGCTAGTTTATCATCAGTGGCCCTACATTCTTGTCCATCTGCCATGCTATACTATCGGCCCGTGATCACTCGGGAGATGATCACACGTATATACTTATATACATAATATATGATACATGTGGTGACTAAAGTCGGGTCGGCTCGTAGAGTACCCTCGAGTGATTCACGGATTGAGGGATGAAAGGACATTTGTCTTGACGGCCCTCTGGGTGGATCTTTGTGGCAGAGCGACAGGGCAGGTTGAGACCACCTAGGTGAGAGGTGGGCCTGGCCCCTGGTCGACGTCCGCGGTTACATCAATTAACATGCTTACCGAGATCTTGGTATTTGATATGAGTCTGGCTACGAGCCTATACACACTAACCAACTACGCGGGAACAGTTATGGGCACTCGATGTCGTGGTATCAGCCGAAGCCTTCTTGACGTCAACGACTGAGCGGCACACGCCAGGTTGGACTGGAACGCCTGCTCTTGTATAAGGAAGGCTAGGTCTGCTCACCGACCGCGTACGCAACATGTAGGTGTGAAACAGGCGAGGGTCCTAGACCCCTGCACGCATAGGATTTAGACCGGCTGCTGACCTCTCTGTTGAGCCTAGGAAGGGCTGCGATGTGTTGATCTTCCGAGGCCGGACATGACCCAGGAAAATGTGCCCGACCAGTGGGATCGAGCATGTTGGGTAATGTGGTGCACCCCTGCAGGGAAGTTTATCTATTCGAATAGTCATGTCCCTCGGTAAAAGGATGACCCGGAGTTGTACTTCAACCTTGTGACAACTAGAACCGGATACTTAATAAAACACACCCTTTTAAGTGCCATATACAACCCGGTGACCGCTCTCTCACAGGGCGACGAGGAGAGGATCGCTGGGTAGGATTATACTATACGATGATACTTGGTGAACTTACCATCTACTCTCTTCTATATGCTTCAACATGGAGGCTGCCAGAAGCGTAGTCTTCGATAGGACTAGCTATCCCCCTCTTATTCTGGCATTCTACAGTTCATTCCACAGATACTACCCATTTCATTGGTCAAATGCATATGTAGTGTAGATCCTTGCTTGCGAGTACTTTGGATGAGTACTCACGGTTACTTTGTGTAGGATCGAAAGTATGTCTAGAGGGGGGGTGATTAGACTACTTGACCAAATAAAAATCTAGCCTTTTCCCAATTTTTGTTCTAGGCAGATTTTAGCTACTTAGCACAAGTCAAGCAATCAACCTACACATGCAATTCTAAGAGTATAGCAGCGACAAGTAAAAAAATTGCATACGAAGGTAAAGGGAGGATTTTGGAGTGTGCAAACGCAATTGGAGACACGGAGATTTTTTGGCGTGGTTCCGATAGGTGGTGCTATCGTACATCCACATTGATGGAGACTTCAACCCACGAAGGGTAACGGTTGTGCGAGTCCATGGAGGGCTCCACCCATGAAGGGTCCACGAAGAAGCAACCTTGTCTATCCCACCATGGTCGTCGCCCATGAAGGACTTGCCTCACTCGGGTAGATCTTCACAAAGTAGGCGATCTCCTTGCCCTTACAAACTCCTTGGTTCAATTCCACAATATTGGCGGAGGTTCCCAAGTGACACCTAACCAATCTAGGAGACACCACTCTCCAAGAGGTAACAAATGGCGTGTTGATGATGAACTCCTTGCTCTTGTGCTTCAAATGATAGTCTCCCCAACACTCAACTCTCTCTCACAAGATTTGGATTTGGTGGAAAGATGATTTGAGTGGAAAGCAACTTGGGGAAGGCTAGAGATCAAGATTTATGTGGTTGGAGTGGAATATCTTGACCTCAACACAAGTGTAGGTGGTTCTCTCTCAGAAAATGTATGTTGGAAGTGTAGGCATGTTCTGATGGCTCTCTCCATGAATGAAGAGTGGGTGGAGGGGTATAAATAGCCTCCACACAAAATCTAACCGTTACACACAAATCACCAAACTTGGTGGGACCGAATCATGAAACTCGGTCAGACCGATTTAGTTCAAAATGTGAACGTTAGGATTTTCGGTGGGACCGACATGTCAACTCGGTTGGACCGATTCCATTAGGGTTAGGGCATAACTTAATCTCGGTGAGACCGATTACACAAACTTGGTGAGACCGACTTTGGTAATGGAATAATAGAGAGTTGGTCAGGCAAACTCGGTGGGACCGATTCCCTCATCACGGTTGGACCGAAACGTTACGAAAGGGAAACAGAGAGTTTGCATTGCAATCTCGGTGGGACCGATCGCTCATCTCAGTTTGACCGAAACATTACGAAGGGAAATGGAGATATTACAATTCCATCTCGGTGAGACCGAGATCCCTATCAGTGAGACCAAAAAGACTAGGGTTTCTGGCAGTGGCTATGTCAACTGAACTCAGTGGCGCTAGATAGAAAGTTTCGGTGGGGCCGAGTTTGACTTTTGGTTTGGGACATATGTGGATGTGAGGAAGTAGTTGAGAGTTTTGGAGCATATCACTAAGCACTTTGAGCAAGCAAGCCATTAGGCAACACCTCATCCCCTCTTAATAGTATTGGCTTTTCGTATAGACTCAATGTGATCTTGGATCACTTAAAATGAAAAGATGTAGAGTCTTGAGCTTTGAGCTTGAGCCAATTCTTTGTCCTTAGAATTTTAGGGATCCACTTTTCTCATCCATTCCATGCCAATCATTGAGCTTTCCTGAAATGTTTATCTTTGAAATAGCATTAGCTCAATGAACTATATGTTGTTAGGAATTACCAAAACCACCCAGGGATAGTTGCACTTCACTTTGCTCCCCCTTTTCCCCCTTTCTATACTAGGTTGTTGTGACCAGATGTTGGAGCTCAGGAGCCAGACGCCACCTACTCCTACTACACCGGAGGTGCCTACTACTATGTGTAGCCGCCACCGATGACCAGGAGTAGTTTAGGAGGATCCCAGGTAGGAGGCCTGCGCCTCTTTCGATCTGTGTCCCAGTTTGTGCTAGCCATCTTATGGAAACTTGTTTAACTTATGTCTGTACTAAGATATTGTTGCTTCCGCTGACTCCTCTATGATCGAGCACTTGTATTCAAGCCCTCGAGGCCCCCTTCTTGTATTATGATGCTTGTATGACTTATTTATTTTTGGGTTGTGTTGTGATATCTTCCCGTGAGTCCCTGATCTTGATCGTATATGTTTGCATGTATGATTAGTGTACGATCTTCATCCCAGTTTGTGCTTCCATCTCCCCTGTGGTGAGATGACAGTGACTCTCGAGGACTTCGGCATGATCACGGCCCTGCCAATCCAGGGCCGTGCTCTCACTAGGCGAGTGGAGAGGACCAACTAGCAGGAGAGGTTGCTCGCCCTCATTGGCGACTGCCCTCCCATGAAGGGGAACAGAAGATCCGTTGTGTGACTCAAGTGGCTCGCAGGATGTCGATGATAAGGCCATGAAGCAATACACGGGGGAGTATTTGTGATACCTTCTGGCGAGAGGAGAGTGGCTGAGATGAACTCCTACCGTGAAGACCACATGAAGTGGTATGTAACGCCCTCGATGCGGCTATATCTCCCACATGTCGAAGCACGACTTAGAGGCATAACCGCATTAAAAGCAATGTCGCAAGTGAGGTAATCTTCACACAACCCATGTAATACATAAGGGAAAGAGATACATAGTTGGCTTACACTCGCCACTTCACACAATTACATGAATATAACATTATATCATCCAGATACAAACAAGGTCCGACTACGGAACCAAAATAAAAGAAGACTACCCCAAATGCTACACAGATCCCCGATCGACCCCAACTGGGCTCCACTACTGATCGACTAGAATGAAACAACAAAAAGGACAAGATCTTCATCGAGCTCCTCCTTGAGCTTGGTTGCGTCACCAGCTCGGTAACATCGGCACCTACAAACTGGTTTTGGAAGTATCTGCGAGTCATGGGGACTCAGCAATCTCACACCCTCGCGATCAAGACTATTTAAGCTTATAGGAAGGGAAAAGGTATGAGGTGGAGCTGCAGCAAGCGACTAGCATATTTGGTGGCTAACATATACAAAAAAGAGAGCGAGAAGAGAAGGCAAAGCACGATCGAGAAACTATGATCAAGAAGTGATCCTAGAACAACCTACGTCAAACATAACTCCAACACCGTGTTCACTTCCCAGACTCTGCCGAGAAGAGACCATCACGGTTACACACGCGGTTGATGTATTTTAAATAAGATCAACTTCAAGTTTTCTACAACCGGACATTAACAAATTCCCATCTGCCCATAACCGCGGGCACGGCTTTCGAAAGTTCAATCCCTGCAGGGGTGTCCCAACTTAGCCCATCACAAGCTCTCACGGTCAATGAAGGTGTCGGAGTAAATAGCCACGGGTAGCCAAGCCGGCTTCCCCTGGCCCTTCTGAAAAATTACGAGCCCGTCCGGCTCTTAAGAACCCAAGACGTGGGGCCGCCTTCCCCTTGCTGGCCGTCGCTCGGTCCGGCTGTCGGAAGGTGGCTCGACTTTAGCCCTCGCAAAGAAGACACGGGAGGGCCGGCTTCAAGAAGCCGGCCTCGAGAAGGCTGACTCCAAGACGCCGGCTCCCACAAGCGGCCGAGACCGTACCCTCAAAGTTTGCACCCACCTAACGGTGGTGTGACGGGGCGTGGCTACAGTGAAGCCTGCCACCCCCGGATCCCGGAGCACGCCCGGCACAGTGCGCCGTACAGGTAGCCATGACCCGTCCGGCGCGGCACTGTTGCCATGGTGCCCCTGATGTCATCCACGATGTACTACCAGTACAGCCCGCGGGCGGTGGGCCCCTTCGGGCAGAGAGACACCTGAAGGCGGCCATGCCTCCCCTAGTCGGCCCAAGACGGAGCCGGCTCCCCACAGCCGGCTTGCCGCCTTTCTTGACGGAGACGCCCCATTAAGGAGACAAGACGCGGTGAGGCTACAGCAATCACCCACCGGGCGGTTGTACTGTAGCCACGCATACCACGACGGAGTCTACGTCATCAAGATAGGGCAACAGTGCCCAGCCGGCGGGACCCACAAGTCGGTGGGCCCCAGCGGTCGGCGCAGAAGCCGGCGAGCGCAGTCACAGACGGCTAGGCCCCGCGCCCAGTCGGATTATCATTGTACCCCCGCGGGGTAGGCCTATATAAACCCCCCGGGGCACCCATGCAAAGGGTTCGACCCCCAGCTAGTTTAGACACCTTACGAAGAAAGGAAGCAGGCCATCCAACCCTTCTTCCTCCTCCCACGGAATAGCTCAAGGAGCATCGTGTAGCTACTTGTCCTTCTAGTGATCATGCGGAGACCCCGCAGAGCAGCAGTAGGGGTGTTATCTCCACGGAGAGCCCCGAAGCTGGGTAAGATCCGCCGGCGTGCATGTCTTCGCCTCATCCCGCTTCCAGGCACCGGCGATGTCTTACTGGCTCCCACAATGATAAGCCACCCGTTGGCATATGTCGCATCTACCACCCGACAGAAGGATATTCCTTCTCCCAAGACAATCCGATCAGGCTCGGCATCCTGGTTACAAGACATCCTCGACAATGGTAAAACAAGTCCAGCAAAGCCACCCGAATGTGCCGACAAATCCCGATAGGAGCTGCACATATCTCGTTCTCAGGGCACATCGGATTGTCTAAACTTCCGGTAGGCCAGCCCAGAGTTGCCCCTAGTGGCCACCGGTGGCTGACAGGTTGGACCAACACTCAGAGGAGCACTAGCCCCCCAGGGGGGTTAAAATAATGATGACCCTCAGGAGCGCGACTCACAAGGGAAAAGAAAAGGCTAGGTGGCGAATGGTAAAACCAAGGTTGGGCCTTGCTGGAGGAGTTTTATTCAAAGCGAACTGTCAAGGGGTTCCCATTATAACCCAACCGTGTAAGGAACGCAAAATCCGGGAACATAACACCGATATGACGGAAACTAGGGCGGCAAGAGTGGAACAAAACAACAGACATAAGGCCGAGCCTTTCACCCCTTACCAAGTATATAGATGCATTAATTAAATAAGAGATGTTGTGATATCCCAACAAATATCCATGTTCCAACAAGGAACAAACTCCAATCTTCACCTGCAACTAACAACGCTATAAGAGGGGCTGAGCAAAACGGTAACATAGCCAAACAACGATTTGCTAGGAAAAGATGGGTTAGAGGCTTGGCTTAACAATATGGGAGGCAGGATAAGCAAGTGGTAGGTATCGCAGCGTAGGCATAGCAAAAAAGCGAGCAACTAGCAAGCAAAGATAGAAGTGATTTTGAGGGTATGGTCATCTTGCCTGAAATCCCGCAAGGAAGAAGAACGAGTCCATAAAGAAGGCAAACGGACATAGTTGAACGGGTCCTCACAAACGCGACGTTAACGGAACCAACCCAAAGAAGCAACACCGGAAAGAAGCACACAACATAGTAAACAACCAACACATGAACATGACATGATATGCGGGATGCGGTATTTGATGCATATGCATGATTTGGAAAGGAATGATTGAACCTGGCCTCAACTTGGAAAACCAAGAGTTCCACTGGAAAGGGGAGTTGATTCCGACCAAAATCGATATAAAGATCACCGGAATCGGATGCACGGTTTGGAAATGGCAAGCCAAAACAAATATGGCACCTGTCTATGATAAACAACAAGTAGCCTTCTAAATGCATTAAGAACAACATGCTACAGCACTCCAACATAGCAACAAAATACATGGCAGGGATCCACTCATGATGCTTGACAAAAGATGAACACTGAGCTACGGCTAATTCAATGAATAATAGGTTCAAACAAGCATGGCAAAAGTGCAAAAGATAACAGGTTTCAGACAGTGAAATTAACATCATGTCAAGAATTTATCATCAGGAAGCAATCTTTAGAGTATGAAAACTACATGCTACAGGATCATATCATGGCAAAGCAAGGCATGGCATGAAGCTACTCTAAGCATATAAAAAAAGTCCCTTAGTGACCATGAGCCAAAAGGGATCGGAAAATACAATTGCAAGCATGTGAACATAGCAAAAACATAAACAGATTCAGACTTAGTGAAAAACTAGAGCATGGCAAAACAGATTAACAAGTAGGCATGTTTACGAGTTCGATGCACTCACTACGAGGCATTGCATGACAAACTAAGCATACACCCAGCAAATAGAGATGGCATAGAAGATAGACATGGCAATAACAACAACATAGCATGCACGGATCAACAACAATAAGCTTGGCAAAATCGCTAAACACGTTAACAATCTGCCAGGAACATTTTTTTAGCAAAAGTAGAGCTCGATTGACTCAATCTAGGGTGCTCCATAATTGCAAACAAAGACATGGATGGACAGAGCACCACAATATCTACAAAACGTCCTTACTGATGATGCTCAAAAGAGGCACGAATCACTAGGAAACAACATGAACATATGGCATAAAAATAATGACAGGGCAAGGACTTAGAGAAATTCTAAGTCCCTGAAATCAGCATCATTGAGTAAGCTACTTTGCATGCTTGTGCTAGTCACCACAAAGATCACAAAAATACATGGCATACACCCCTGTAAATATGGCATGTCATACTACAAAACACATGTACAGCTCAGGATCATAGCATGCACACATTAATCATGTCAAAAATGACAAAAGGCCATTTGCTGAAACAGATCTGAAATAATCCTCACATAGCCCTCTTCCAACAGCATTTCGGGCATCAAGATGAGCTCAAATGAAAATGATGCAATGAGATGAAATGATGTACTTGTCGAGACGAACATTTTGATATGCTACACGCACGAATCGGAGCCACGGATGCAGAGTTATGGCATGTCAAAGTATGCACAAAATTGCTGGGAGTTGGTGAGATTTTACCCGCGAAAAGGTCAACATGGCGCGGGGATCGAGGATGGCGGCGGATCTGGCCAGAACTTCGTTGGAGACGGTCGGGGAGGTTGGATCCGGGGCTTCCTCCACTGGATCTCGCTGGATCCGGGCTGGAGCTCGCCTGTGGGGCGACAGGCGGCGAGGAACGGAGGAGGCGGCGGACGGCGAGTGCGTGGCGGCAGCGGCGGCGGGGCTGCGCTGGCGATGGCGGCGCGGTGGAAGAGCAGGCGGCGCGCGGGGATCGAGTGCTCGATGGTGCGGTGCGAGGCGGTGCCTCGGGCGGTGACGCGGCTTCGGGCCCGCGCAGGCCCCGGATGGGCTCTGTGGGCCGCGGCGGGTGAGGTGGCAGCACGTGGTTGGCTATGGAGGGTGGCGCGGACATGTCCGGTGTGGGAGAATGTGTCCGGTGGAGCGAGGTAGGAGGAGCTAGGGTTTCATCCACGAGATTTTCGGGGGAGATGACAAATATATAGGTAGAGGGAGCTAGGAGTGTCCAAATGAGGTGCGGTTTGCAGCCACGCGATCGTGATCGAACGCTCTAGATGATGGAGGAGGTTTAGGTGGGTTTTGGGCCACTTTGGAGGGGTGTAGGGCTGCAACACACACGAGGCATTTTCGGTCCCTCGGTTAACCGTTGGAGTACCAAACGAAGTCCAAATGGTACGAAACTTGACAGGCGGTCTACCGGTAGTCAACCAAGGCCACATGGCAAGTCTCGGTCCAATCTGAAAACATTTAACCCCCACACATGAAAAGAGGTAGAAAAGGGACACCGGAGGACATAGGAGCGCCGGATTGCCAAACGGACAACGGGGAAAATGCTCGGATGCATGAGACGAACATGTATGCAAATGAAATGCACATGATGACATGATATGAAATGCATGACACGCAAGCAATGACAAGGCAACAACAACGAATAACTGGAAGACACCTGGCACATCAGTCTCGGGGCGTTACAACACTCTACCACTATGAGAGGATCTCGTCCCAAGATCTAGAATGGCACCGGAGGGAAAACGGAAGAGAAAGAGAAGAGGTAAAACTAAGTTGCTCCTTTGACAAACGAGTGAAACCAAAGAACCTTGAAAAGGTTAATCCATTTCGAGAAAAGAATACCACGGAGATGAACGAAGTTGAAAAAAAACTCCGTTAGAAAAGAGGGACAAGGAAGAACAACTTCGGGCAGCACTCTGGTTGAGAAGAAAAGGAATTGAATAAGAACTTGGTAAGATGAGATGATACTTGATGAAATCACAAAACACTGCCTCCGGAACTATTGAATGAATGGAAGAAGGGGTAAGAAAGATCTTAGACAGCACTCCGGTTGAAAAAGAGGTGCAAGGCTTGATAACACAAAAAGAACTTGAGCAAAAAGGTCACAACACTCCGGTTAAATAGGATAGGCATGAAAAGGATATGATCTTTGACAAAACGAGATGGTGGGTGAAAAGAACAACATCGCAAAGTCTCCGGAACGAAAGAATAGAAGATAGATAATTGAAATAGGAGAATGGAGAAGAAAATGCCAACTTCTGTTACAAAAGAGTTTGAAAAGGCATCCTTAGGAGAAGGTTCGAACGGAGTTGTTGGAAATCCAACAAAGAAAGGATAAGCTTGATATGGTCTTATGGAATACATCTCAAATTGTGAGGTGACAACCTGCGACTCACGGAAAAATATTGGATTGATAATAACAAGGAAACGAGAAACTATTTCCCCGGGAGGATAAAAGAAGAACTTGGGTCACTTATAAGCACCATAATTAGCAACAATCCTTAGGGAAGGCTTTAGGTGAAATATAACCCAAGATAACTCCAAGGAAGGAGATTGATGGATTTAAAATACCTCATTCTTAACAGCATGTGAATCATGAAACATGAACTCAAGTTATCAAGAATGACATAATACCACCTCCAGTGATACGGTAGAAAGAATTGCACTCCAGATTGCAAGATGAAGAAACTTGAGCTCCTTTGAAAAGAATCTTGATGAACACTTCGAGAAGGAATTAAATCCTAGATGAACCCATCATGTAGAACCTTCATGAAGAACTCCGGTAACAAAAAGGATGATCAAACGGAAGAAAGAGAGGTTGAAAACACAAGGTGAAGCCTCGCAATGATTAGATGGATCTCTGTGATGAAATAATTGAGAGAACTTGGAACTCCGGGAAAAGAAAGATAAAGCAACAAAACCGAGAACTTGATGAGCCTCCGGAATAAGAAATTGAATTGACTAGATGAAACAAGAATAAGAATTCCATTATGCTTATCCTTCACCAATTAAATTGATGACAATCAATGAAATTGGCATACTACTTATTCTCGTTGAAAAGGATTAAGATAGATATAGCACGACTTGAGAAAGTCTTCAATGATCCACCGGTAGAATTGAAAAAACGAATGAATTGATATGATAAACAAGGAAGAGAAATCTTGAACGAACCACCGTAAGAATTGAAAAAGAACGAAGTAAAGGGATGAATCACTGGGTAAGAATTGTGAAATGAACGAAGATACTTGAGACAATCTAGATACATGAGAACGAAGGGATCACGACTGATAAGAGAATATTTGAATGATGCACCGGTAATATTTGGAGAACGAGAGCTGAAAACTTGGAATGAGTAATATTTGAAAAGATGGCCTTCGGGGAAAAGAAATGGAAACAACTCATGAAATGCTCCGGATGGGTGAAAAAGAATTCTCACAATCGAATACAATTATGAGAGGATGACATCAAGGTTGAACCATGAATCTTGGAGAGAATGGAGCAAGATTTAAGAGAAACTCTTCTTCGGTCTTCAAATGTTGAGAATGACGATGAGAACACCACCATGAATTGTTGAGATACTCCGGGATGAAAATTAGGAAGGTTGAATCGACGATGACAAGAATATGAAGATCTTGGAGAAGGCATTTGACTGATGATAACTCATTTTTACGTCAAACTTGGAAAAGAATTTGAGAAGCTCCGGGAAAATTAGAAGAGTCAGGTAAGATCCTGGGAAAAGACCTGTGGGTTAGGGCCCACTCAAAAGATACACCATAGAACGATTGCTTGAAAAGAGAGATTGCACTGGTTGAATTAAATGGCTTGAATGAGATAACAACCTCGAAAGAGCTTGAACAAAAAAATAGAGTGGAAACACGAATCTTCGAGATATTTTCAGCACTCTGGACCAAATGAATAGTGAGAGGTGAATGATAAAGAGGTGCACCGGCATGAGAAGATATTTGAAATAAGGAATGATCAACACCGGAAGCTTGAATTGAAATCATCGGAGAAGAAAAGAATGACGAACTTGAAGCTCTGTTAGTATCTTCCTGAGAATCACCGGATAAGAATATTGAAAGAGAGGAGTAAAGAGGCTTCACATCCATAAGATGGCTACTTGATAAAGAAATCCGAGTCCTTGAAGAAAAGGGTGGGAGGGCGGGAAAACAAAAGCAAGCTTGGGACGAATGAAACGAACATCGTTGAGAAGAACTGATAATTGATCTTGCGGATGTTGAAATGATCAGATCCACTTGGAGAGAAACACACCGGTTGAAAAGGATTGGCATGAAAATCTCGATTATCATGAAGGATTAGTATTCACATAGAAATATGAGAACACCACTTAGGAAAAGGTATGGAATCAACACCGAAAGCTTCGAAGCAACTCGAATACCACAACTGAAAACAAAACAAAGGATTGGCTTGCAAAATAAGCCGGAACAAACATATGATAGAGATTTCGTCCGAAGTTTTCGTGGTGGGGCCTACACGGGCTCGATCGTACAACACCATCATGTACAAGGCAGTGCACATGACATACGAAGCGTCCCCGAGTCGGCATAGCCAAGGACTCTTTAAGACACAACAAGACCACTGTAAAACCAACCGTGGATAGGCGGACCACTAGACGTCGAACCCCAATTTCATATCATACATCTGTCGGAAAGATATCCGAAGAGCTACTTGAATTCCCACTTATAAACTCCCGAAATTTTCCGGTTATGCAATCAGGTGTTGGGGATACAGGGGAAGCATAATATCTCACCCAATACTAACAAATCCTACATCCAGCTGTATCCATCCTTCAACACATAACCAAGAAACCTTCGGAAATCGTTTACCTCAACCTTCGAAAAGCATCCGTTATACGAGTTATGGCAATACTCCCGAACTCCCGCCCCAGTACTGGGTGGCGTCGAGGTTATCTCACCAACAACTGCATAAAAGAGATTTTCGATGTCGGCGAAACTCAGGTATTCCAGAACCGCAACGATAAAATTGTGACGACAACACCTCGGAGCTCAACTCCCAGGGACACTGCCACAACCCCTAAATGTCAGGAGGCACCAAGAACAATGTTCTCATCACAAAACCATTGGAACGATTCCAAGATACCCGCGCGATCCTAAATATTTTTTTGTGAAATTTGAGAAGAGAAGAGTCAAAACTCTACGTCAGGATGCCTCACCAGAGCGACGAAGGGACTGAGGAGTAAAAAGAATTCCTAACTATCCGATATATATAATCCTAAGTGACTCCAACATTTTTCTAGACTCAACAACGCCAGCGATTCGATCAAGCAGGGGGGCTCCTAAAGTTGGGGAAGGCTCTGATTACCAACTTGTAACGCCCTCGATGCGGCTATATCTCCCACGTGTTGAAGCACGACTTAGAGGCATAAACGGATTGAAAGCAATGTCGCAAGTGAGGTAATCTTCACACAACCCATGTAATACATAAGGGAAAGAGATACATAGTTGGCTTACACTCGCCACTTCACACAATTACATGAATATAACATTACATCATCCAGATACAAACAAGGTCCGACTATGGAACCAAAACAAAAGAAGACTACCCCAAATGCTACACAGATCCCCGACCGACCCCAACTGGGCTCCACTACTGATCGACTAGAATGAAACAACACAAAGGACAAGATCTTCATCGAGCTCCTCCTTGAGCTTGGTTGCGTCAGCTGCTCGGTAACATCGGCACCTGCAAACTGGTTTTGGAAGTATCTGCGAGTCACGGGGACTCAGCAGTCTCGCACCCTCGCGATCAAGACTATTTAAGCTTATAGGAAGGGTAAAAGGTATGAGGTGGAGCTGCAGCAAGCGACTAGCATATTTGGTGGCTAACATATACGCAAAAGAGAGCGAGAAGAGAAGGCAAAGCACGATCGAGAAACTATGATCAAGAAGTGAACCTAGAACAACCTACGTCAAGCATAACTCCAACACCATGTTCACTTCCCGGACTCCGCCGAGAAGAGACCATCACGGTTACACACGCGGTTGATGTATTTTAAATAAGATCAACTTCAGGTTTTCTACAACCGGACATTAACAAATTCCCATCTGCCCATAACCGCGGGCACGGCTTTCGAAAGTTGATTCCCTGCAGGGGTGTCCCAACTTATCCCATCACAAGCTCTCACGGTCAACGAAGGATATTCCTTCTCCCAAGACAATCCGATCAGGCTCGGCATCCCGGTTACAAGACATCCTCGACAATGGTAAAACAAGTCCAGCAAAGCCACCTGAATGTGCCGACAAATCCCGATAGGAGCTGCACATATCTCGTTCTCAGGGCACACCGGATTGTCCAAACTTCTGGTAGGCCAGCCCAGAGTTGCCCCTGGTGGCCACCAGCGGCTGATTGGACCAACACTCAGAGGAGCACTGGCCCGGGGGGGGGGGGGTTAAAATAATGATGACCCTCTGGAGCGCGACTCCCAAGGGAAAAGAAAAGGCTAGGTGGCGAATGGTAAAACCAAGGTTGGGCCTTGCTGGAGGAGTTTTATTCAAAGCGAACTGTCAAGGGGTTCCCATTATAACCCAACTGTGTAAGGAACGCAAAATCCGGGAACATAACACCGATATGACGGAAACTAGGGCGACAAGAGTGGAACAAAACACCAGGCATAAGGCCGAGCCTTCCACCCTTTACCAAGTATATAGATGCATTAATTAAATAAGAGATGTTGTGATATCGCAACAAATATCCATGTTCCAACAAGGAACAAACTCCAATCTTCACCTGCAACTAACAACGCTATAAGAGGGGCTGAGCAAAGCGGTAACATAGCCAAACAACGGTTTGCTAGGACAAGGTGGGTTAGAGGCTTGGCTTAACAATATGGGAGGCAGGATAAGCAAGTGGTAGGTATCGCAGCGTAGGCATAGCAAAAGAGCAAGCAACTAGCAAGCAAAGATAGAAGTGATTTTGAGGGTATGGTCATCTTGCGTGAAATCCCGCAAGGAAGAAGAACGAGGCCATGAAGAAGGCAAACAGACGTAGTCGAACGGGTCCTCACAAACGCTACATTAACAGAACCAACCCGAATAAGCAACACCAGAAAGAAGCACACAACATAGTAAACAACCAACACATGAACTTGTCATGATATGCGGGATGCGGTATGTGATGCATATGCATGATTTGGAAAGGAATGATTGAACCTGGCCTCAACCTGGAAAACCAAGAGTGCCACTGGAAAGGTGAGTTGATTCCAGTCAAAATCGATATAAATATCACCGGAATCGGATGCACGGTTTGGATATGGCAAGCCAAAACAAATATGGCACCGGTCTGTGATAAACAGCAAGTAGCCTTCTAAATGCATTAAGAACAACATGCTACTGCACTCCAACGTAGCAACAAAATACATGGCAGGGATCCACTCATGATGCTTGACAAAAGATGGACACTGAGCTATGGCTAATTCAATCAATAACAGGTTCAAACAAGCATGGCAAAAGTGCAAAAGATAACAGGTTTCAGACAGTGAAATTAACATCATGTTAGGAATTTATCATCAGGAAGCAATATTTAGAGCATGAAAACTACATGCTATAGGATCATACCGTGGCAAAGCAAGGCATGGCATGAAGCTACTCTAAGCATATAACAAAAGTCCCTTAGTGACCATGAGCCAAAAGGGATCGGAAAATACAATTGCAAGCATGTGAACATAGCAAAAACATGAACAGATTCAGACTTGGTGAAAAACTGGAGCATGGCAAAACAGATTAACAAGTAGGCATGTTTACGAGCTCGATGCACTCACTACGAGGCATTGCATGACAAACTAAGCATACACCGAGCAAATAGATATGGCATAGAAGCTAGACATGGCAACAACAACAACATAGCATGCACGGATCAACAGCAATAATCTTGGCAAAATCGCTAAACACGTTAACAATCTGCCAGGAACATTTTTTTTAGCAAAAGTAGAGCTCGATTGACTCAAGCTAGGGTGCTCCATAATTTCAAACAAAGACATGGATGGAGAGAGCACCACAATATCTACAAAACATCCTTACTGATGATGCTCAAAAGAGGCACGGATCACTAGGAAACAACATGAACATATGGCATAAAAATAATGACAGGGCAAGGACTTAGAGAAATTCTAAGTCCCTGAAATCAGCATCATTGAGTAAGCTACTTTGCATGCTTGTGCTAGTCACCACAAAGATCACAAAAATACATGGCATACACCCCTGTAAAGATGGCATGGCATACTACAAAACACATGTAGAGCTCAGGATCATAGCATGCACACATTAATCATGTCAAAAATGACAAAAATGCCATTTGCTGAAACAGATCTGAAATAATCCTCACATAGCCCTCTTCCAATAGCATTTCGGGGATCAAGGTGAGCTCAAATGAAAATGATGCAATGAGAAGAAATGATGTACTCGTCGAGGCGAACATTTTGATATGCTACACGCACGAATCGGAGCCACGGATGCAGAGTTATGGCATGTCAAAGTATGCACAAAATTACTGGGAGTTGGTGAGATTTTACTCCGTGAAAAGGTCAATGCGGCGCGGGGATCGAGGATGGCGGTGGATCTGGCCGAAACTTCGCCGGAGACGGTCGGGGAGGTCGGATCCGGGGCTTCCTCCACCGGATCTCGCCGGATCCGGGCTGGAGCTCGCCTGTGAGGCGACTGGCGGCGAGGAACGAAGGAGGCGGTGGCCAGCGAGTGCCTGGCGGCAGCGGCGGGGCTGCGCCGGCGATGGCGGCGCGGTGGAAGAGCAGGCGGCGCGCGGGGATCGAGCGCTCGGCGGCGCGGTGCGAGGCGGTGCCTCGGGCGGTGGCGCGGCTTCGGGCCCGCGCGGGCCCTGGATGGGCCCCGCGGGCCGCAGCGCCGGTGGGAGGAGAGAGAGGGCGGAGGGTGAGGTGGCAGCGTGTGGTTGGCTGTGGAGGGCGGCGCGGACATGTCCTGTGTGGGAGAGTGTGTCCGTTGGCGCGAGATAGGAGGAGCTAGGGTTTCATCCGCGAGATTTTCGGGGGAGATGACAAATATATAGGTAGAGGGAGCTAGGAGTGTCCAAATGAGGTGCGGTTTGCGGCCACGCGATCGTGATCGAACGCTCTAGATGATGGAGGAGGTTTAGGTGGGTTTTGGGCCACTTTGGAGGGGTGTTGGGCTGCAACACATACGAGGCCTTTTCGGTCCCTCGGTTAACCGTTGGAGTACCAAACGAAGTCCAAATGGTACGAAACTTGACAGGCGGTCTACCGGTAGTCAACCAAGGCCACATGGCAAGTCTCGGTCCAATCTGAAAACGTTTAACCCCCACACACGAAAAGAGGTAGAAAGGGACACCGGAGGACATAGGAGCGCCGGATTGCCAAACGAACAACGGGGAAAATGCTCGGATGCATGAGACGAGCATGAATGCAAATGAAATGCACATGATGACATGATATGAAATGCATGACACACAAGCAATGACAAGGCAACAACAGCGAATAACTGGAAGACACCTGGCACATCGGTCTCGGGGCGTTACATGGTATGACGATGGTGTCAAGTACCGTACACGCCTGAGGCCGCAGTGGACGGAAGACGATGTCGCCGAATTGGAGGAGGATGACAGCGAGGACGAAGCATACTGTGGGCGGCTCAGAGATGTTGAAGGTGATTTCATGGAGTATGCACCCCTGATGAACAGAGTGGTAAGTGGTGTTCTCATTTAATTTTAGCTATGAGCGGTTGAGTGAAAACTTGGCCTTTAACACAATGCTTACATGTGCAGGATTCGAAGCTCAACAAAAGCATTATTGAAGGCTCGAACACGCTTTTGTAAGAGAGATACGATGAAGGTAACATCGAGCTTCCTTAGCCATGTTATACCATTGTAGAAGCTTGATGCCGTGAACCCTAGGCACACTTGAGTTGATCCTTATTATGTTTCCGATTGTCTACTTTTGCAGAAATTGTTGACCCGTTATCGTAAGCTAGTGGGTATGCTTGGGTGCGCTCACGTGACCAGCGTCCATGATCCTGCTCATGGAGGGTCGATGCATAGTCTTCGATAGGACTAGCTACCCCCCTCTTATTCTGGCATTCTGCAGTTCAGTCCACTGATACTACCCATTTCATTGATACCAATGCATATGTAGTGTAGATCCTTGCTTGCTAATACTTTGGATGAGTGCTCATGGTTGCTTTGCTCCCCCTTTTCCCCTTTCTATACCCGGTTGTTGCGACCAGATGTTAGAGCCCAGGAGCCAGACGCCACCTGCGATGACTCCTACTACACCAGAGGTGCCTACTACTATGTGCAGCCGCTGATGACGACTAGGAGTAGTTTTGGAGGATCCCAGGCAGGAGGCATGTGCCTCTTTTGATCTGTATTCCAGTTTGTGCTATTCATGTTATGGCAACTTGTTTAACTTATGCCTGTACTCAGATATTGTTGCTTCCGCTGACTCATCTATGATCGAGCACTTGTATTCGAGCCCTCGAGGCTCCTGGCTTGTATTATAATGCTTGTATGACTTACTTATTTTTAGAATTGTGTTGTGATATCTTCCCGTGAGTCCCTGATCTTGATCGTACACGTTTGCATGTATGATTAGTGTACGATTGAATTGGGGGCGTCACAAGTTCGTATTAGAGCCGACTACCTGTAGGAATCCCCCTTCCAAACTCCTTGGCCGAAGTTGAGTCTAGTCATTGAAAAACTTTTACTAACATGGCAGTGTGGCTTACGGGCCCACATCGCCATTTGGGTGGTATTAGGATCTTTTATTCCTCATCTATACTCTTGGATTCTGATCTCTCTTCTATTTGGGTTAAATGACTTTACTAACTTTGACTCTTGGTTCTCGTAATTACTTCCTCCTTGAGAGCCTATCTCTTTAGATGATTGCTTTGTGCATTGAAGGATTCTGAAGATATTCTACGATGTTCTCCCGAGAACGTGTGCTCATCAGGTTTGCAATTCCCTACCACTGATACATCCCTATGGATAACTACTTACACTTGCCGCCAATACCTTCATTCCCAATTACTCTTGTTAGTACAAGATGCCCTAAACTACTTCCCGCTATTCCGAGAATCCTTTGTGCTTACTTCCTTATAGCTCTTTTCTGCATGATTACCCCTACGGATAATTCCTTACACTTATCGAGGATTAGTTCATTCCTAGTTGTTCATGTGTTTCACAAAATTCTTCGAAATACTATTCGATTTTTCTGAAAAGCCTGAATAGCATATTGCTCTTAAAATTCTTGCTTGCTTGCAATATGATTAATCCCATAAGGCTGGTAATCTAATTGGCATCCTTTGTCATTATCATTTTGAGTCTGTTGATTCAATATGTTGCGAATGCTCGCAATCCTCAATCAGATCCTAGAATTCATCCTTCCGGCTCAGACGTCATTTCAAACATGAGCTGGATCTCGACCAATCAAATTGCCATCAATTATTCCCCTAAGCCTACTCGACTTATCCATCCTTAATCAGAGCCCTTGCTCCCGATCCCTTGATTTGGGAATCTTAATTCCTTTGCCCTTGAACTTTGAATTAGTCAATTGTTTCTATAATCCAAAGCCTTTGCTTTGTTTCGTCCTCTGATCGTGTGCCGATGCTCACATCAGCCCCGTTATGGACCATCAGATGCTTTGCTGAAATATCATTCGACAGTATCCTTCTTATACAAAAACCTCAAGAAGTTCTTCTCTCATACATAATGCCATTGGTAAATCCTATTCTTTGATTTGGCCGTGATAATTACTTCCTAAGCTTGTGGTATATGTTTCTAAGATGCCCCGATGGGTTGAACCTAAGCCTTCCTGAATATGTGTGAACTCGAAAGTTTTTCAAGGTTCATAGTCCTCTGGTAATTCACCAAGTAGGTCTTTGCACTCGAATCATTTTTAATAGAGCAGTGAATGAAAGGTTATGCATTGAAGGAGTGGGAGTCGACCTTGAACTTTATGTTCATGCCCATGGACACGATGGAGAACTTATCATGGAAGCTTTTCTTAAATTAATTATTCCCTTGGTATAAATTCATCTTATATCTGGGATTTGGTTGCAATCGTGGTTACAACCCTGTTGTTCTCCTTTGATCCCATTTTTCGGACAAGTTAAGGCACTAGCCTTCTGTAGATCAATACGCCTACCCAACCTCTATTTTGATCTGCCTTCAAGTATTACCCCTGGTATCTCGAGGATATATCTTATGAATTTCTGATGAAGTAGTACCTTCCCTGTCATAGTGACTCCATGGGTTCTGGGTTGTCGTCAACTAAGAATGTCGAGTATCAAATCGAATCCGCACTGCAAATCGGTACTTCTAGTACTCTGTTCCTGGGAAGTTTAATACTCCATCATGTCATTCCTAGCCTAATTGGCTACATCAATGTCGTACAAATTATGACTGTGCTACCTGGTCCTTCTTCCTGGTGCACATCTTTGACAATGAGCTAAGCTTACATCGATTTCTTCGTCTTATCATTCCACCTTGAACAGTAAGCTTGATCCCGAGTTGGTGTCATATCCATGGGTCCAATAATCTTTCGCTCCAGCATTGCTTTTGCTTGATGTCATCGCTGTTTAATGGCATCCTCATGAAACCTCTCGATGAATTGTGTCATGATCACCGTCAACAATTTAACTCATTCTGAGATATCAATTGAATTCATGATGAGAAATACCATCCTTGCCCCTCCCCTCGATGATTAGTTACCATCGACAACATCCTTACCTTCCTTTCATCACAAACTTGTTCATATTATGGATGCAACTTGCTATCCAACTTGTATTATGATCTACCTTGAAGTATTACTGTCTTTTGTCAAGGATGTTGTGAGAGTTTCACCACCTCTTAAGAATTCTTGATACAGTGATGCTTCTCGCCATCACCATTCTTTTCTTGGTCTGCATGTTGAGTGAACTCTTTTGTGAGAAGTTAATATATCTAGCAACCCTATTGCTTCAAAGTTAATAGACAATAATTCCAGTTTAGAGTGTTGGTTACTAAATCGCCATTCCGACGTTGGTCGTGCAACCCAACCCATATTTCGAGTGCACCTTTCAACGAATGTTTAACTATGGATGTTTTCCTCGAACATACATCATTATATTATACCATTTGATCTGACAAATATTATCTCCTTTGTTCGCATAATTGTGGAAATCCATCTTATTGGAATTCTCGATAAATTATCACTAAGTCCATCAGCCAACTCCTCATTCTCTCCTTGGTTTAATGATGAACTCTTGTTTTGGAACTCGCTTCCATAGTTCATTCCCGAGAATCTTAAAATGTCATCTTGTCAATTGGTGTTGCACCTTTTCTTCTCAGACATCCTAAGTCTGAGGTATCCTAACACCAATAAGATCTGAATCCCGGTCAGATATGATGGTTGGAACAGATTTCCAAGAGTTACAACACTGGTCTTTATATGACCCAGTATGGGTAATGTCATGAAATTCCTCTCCACTTACCTAAATGGTTTTCTATTTCCTATTCTGTCATGGATATCATGTTTGCATGTTCTTGGGAAGGATATACCCTTGAAATATGTGTTTAAACACATTTTCCTTTCCATTGTTTTGTTTAACCTTTCTTGTAATCTGACTTAACTGAATAGTAATTATTCCCTGCTTAGGTAAGCACCTTGTTGTACCACCCTGTCAGTAAGACCCTGTTACTATTGTTGATGGCATTCCGGTAACCACCGATGGACGAGAACTTTGCCACCGATGGTTCTCTTTGTCCCTTGCCCTTGGTACCAGCGTTGTTGCCGACAAAACTAGCAAACTATTCTCTGGCATTGCCTTGCTATCATAACCGTGCAAGATGTCAGCGCCCTTTCTACCTTTAACCCACATGGTGGGCCCATAACCCACAGTCCCACATGATCGAAACTTGACTCTCTTGTACACCCCCTGTTTCCAAAGTTATTCCTCATGCTTGACTTCGTATGTAATTCACGAACCACCTTCTGACAGATCATCAATTCTGGTATGAAACACAATACTTATTCCCGTTGCCCTGAACCCCTTTCACACTCTGGTTCAGGCAACGAACGATTGTCTATGCGCTTGAAACTTCTTATGGTACCTCCTTACTTGTCTCTCGATGTGTTTCATTTGTTCAACTCTAGCAATACTCATGTGTTCATTCCTGGAATAACCCCATATGATTTCCCCTTATACCATTCTATCGTTTTAGAGCAGCCCATTACCTATTTGTAAGTACGACGAAATTTTCCGAAGAAAGGAGGATGACTTCATCACGATGACCTGGATGAGAGGAATGAAGGCATCAACGTGGATTGACCTCTTCGAGAAGAGCAACCAAAACAGAGAAGACCCGTTAGAATTTCGTAACTGAATCCCATCCCCCTTACTCCCGCTCCTAAATCTCACGACGAGATTTCTTGTAGTGGAGGAGAATTGTGACGCCCGGATAATTAGGCTACAGTAATCCCATGTTAATGGTGCCAAGTCATCGCAATTACTGTTGCTAATCTTTCTTTGAATCAAACACAATTCATTTTCAAATTTAAATTATAAGTGAATTAATAAGATTCTCAAACATGAAAACTAAAGTGTTCCAAATGTGGCAAACAATTCATAGTCAATATTGGTGGAGGAGCCAACATTTTACAAAGTGTTTAAAGGTCCTAAAATAAGTAAAACAACGGTAAAACAATTAATTAAATGGTTTTTAAGAATTGTAAAAATGTAATCTATATTGATAGTGTACCAAACACTTTGTGGCAGTTGAGTAAATTAAAGCATCAATTTAGGGACTAGGCTTATGTTTTATAAAACTAAAATAAAATAAGAACAGATAATAAATAAGTTAGCAAAAGAAAAACAAAACAAAACAAAAAGGTAAAATAAAGAGAAGCCATCCCCCTCCCGCTGGGCCTTGGGCTAGATGGCCAAGTGGCCCAGCCAAACAGCCCAACCGGCTACCCCATGGCCTATATGGCCCCAACCCACCTAACCCTAGATCGACCCCCCCGCTCTCTCTCTCTCTCGTCTCCCTCCCAGCGCCGCCACATGAACACACACACACACACACACACACATCGTTCCAGGGAGAGGGGCGCCCCTGTTCGATCCCCTCCTCCCGCTCGCCCGCGCCTGATGCAAGCCACCGCTCCGCTAAGGCTGTCGCCAGCCGGCGCCGGTGCCGCCCCTCCTGGACTCCTCCGCGCCCCTTCTCTCTCTCTCTCTCTCGCATGACGCCAACCTGTAGCTGCGGCCTCGTCTTGTCGCCGACCCGACGCCGTCGCCACCACCTCGTCGGACCGCCTCCATCGCTCGTCCCCGACCTCCTCCCCATTGGACCACGTCGAGCCTCGCTGCCCCGCTCCTCTCCAAACGCTGGTGAGGGCATCACCCTCCCCTTCCCTGCCTCCTCTCCGTGTCGGCCGCGCCGTCCCCCTACAACTCTTGGCACGTGCCCCAAGCCCTCCCCTACTCGCCCACCACACCACACGCGTGCCCTCCGACCCGCTCCGGCCACGCCCTGGCCGCGCTTGCGCGCGCCCCCGTGCCGGCCCGCACCCTCCTAGCCTCTCCTCTGCCTTGCCGCGCGAGCACGCGCCGCGCCGCCCTCGCCACGCTGCGCCCTGCTACCGCTCGCCGCATTCGCCTTGCTCCACCACCCGCATGCCGCCCAGATCCCCGCGCTGTCGCCCTGTTCCGCTCCGCAGCCCCCCTGTCTGTCGTTGCCTCGCTATGCGCCGCCGCTGCCGGCCATGCCTTGCCTCGTAGCGCCTTATCAGGCGGGCTGGCGCCCGTCTCGGCTCCGCCCGTTCACCCGCTAGCGCCCGCATGCCCGCGTGCCCGTTAGCCCCTCTGGGCCACTGACTAACGGGCCCCACACCCTAGAACGATTAAAAAAAGTATAACAAAAAATATTTTAAAATAAATAAATTTGTAATTAATTGATTAATTAATGAGTTAATTAAGTTAATTAATCATGTTTAACTAAACTAATTAAAATTGTTTAGTTAATCTTAGTCAATGACAGTGGGACCCACATGTCAGTTTGACTAAGTCAACTATGGGGTTGACTGCTGACATCACCCTGACATCGTGTTGACATCATAAATACATTTTCTAATTAAATTAATTCTGTTAATTCTAAAAATGAATTAAATCTTTAAAAATTAATATAAAATAATCTGTAACTCGGATGAAGAAACTTTGTACATGAGAGTTGCTTAGAACAACGAGACGAATCCAAATACACAGTCCGTTCGTCCGCCACATGCCCCTAGCATAGCGAACATGCAACAATCCACCTCTGTTTCATCTGCCCCAAAGCGCCAAACACCGGGAACACTTTCCTGGATGTTTCCCACCTTCGCCGGTAGCACCTAGTACTGCGTTAGGTCACCCCTAGCATTGCATATTGCTATGTTATGCTTTGTGATGCTTTGATTGCTGATGACCAACAAGTATAGGGGATCAATTGTAGCTCTTGTCGATAAGTAAGAGTGTCTAACCCAACGAGGAGCAGAAGGAAATGACAAGTGGTTTCCAGCAAGGTAATATCTGCAAGTGCTGAAATTGTAAGTAGTAGAGTAGTTTGATAGCAAGATAATTTGTAACGAGCAAGTAACGATGATAGTAGCAAAAGTGCAACAAGGTAGCCTAATCCTTTTTGAGGCAAAGGACATGCCAAAACGGTTTCTTATGATAAGCAAAGCGTTCTTGAGGGTACACGGGATTTTCATCTAGTCACTTTCACCATGTTGGTTTGATTCGTGTTCGCTACTTTGATAATTTAATATGTGGGTGGACCAGTGCTTAGGTGTTGTTCTTACTTGAACAAACCTCCTACTTATGATTAACCCCCCCACAAGCATCCACAACTACAAAAAAGTATTAAGAATAAATTCTAACCATAGCATTAAACTTTTGGATCCAATCGGTCCCTTACAGAATAGCACATAAACTGGGGTTTAAGCTTTTGCCACTCTCGCAACCCATCATCTAATTGCTATTCCACAGTGCATTCCCTTAGGCCCAAATATGGTGAAGTGTCATGTAGTCGACATTCACATGACACCACTAAGGGAATCACAACATACATACTATCAAAATATCGAACACATATCAAGTTCACATGATTACTTGTAACATGATTTCTCCGGTGACCTCATGAACAAAAGTAACTACTCACAAATGATAATCATGCTCAAGATCAGAGGGGTATTAAATAGCATATTGGATCTGAGCATATAATCTTCCACCAAATAAACCATATAGTAATCAACTACAAGATGTAATCAACACTACTAGTCACCCACAAGCACCAATCTATAGTTCCGGTAACAAGATTGAACACAAGAGATGAACTAAGGTTTGAGATGAGATGGTGTTGTTGAAGATGTTGGTGGAGATTGCCCTCCCCAAGATGGGAGAGTTGTTGGTGATGACGATGACGATGATTTCCCCTACGAGAGGGAAGTTCCCCCGGTAGAGTCGCTCTGCCGGAGGGCAAAAGTGCTCCTGCCCAAGTTCTGCCTTGAGATGGCGGCGCTCCATCCAGAAAGTCCTCTCCTTATTTTTTATAGGTAAAAATGACTTATATACTAGAAGATGGGCACCGGAGGTGGGTGAGCACAACCCACCAGGGCGCGCCCAGGTGGGTTTTTCCCACCCGGTGGGCCCCCTCTGGTACTTATTTGCTCTAATATTCTTCAAATATTCCATAAAAAATTTCCGTGAAGTTTCGACTTGTTTGGAGTTGTGCAAAATAGGTAGCTTGACGTAGCTTTTCCAGGTCTAGATTTCCAGCTCCCGGAATTCTCCCTCTTTGCGTATACCTTGCATATTATGAGAGAAAAGGCATTAGAGTTACTCCAAAAAGCATTATTATGGATAACAACATCATAAATAATAGTAGGAAAACATGATGCAAAATGGACGTATCAACTCCCCCAAGCTTAGACCTCGCTTGTCCTCAATCGAAAACCAAAATTGAAAAACATGTCCACTTGCTTAGAGAGAGGTGTCGATAAAAACAAAATACGAACATAGAAGCATCATGTTCATTATTATAGCAACAACAAATTTAAACATAAGACTTTCATCAAAGAACTTTTATCATAGACTTCTCATGAATAAGTGACAATTCATCACACTATTGAAGTATAAAGCAAAAACTCTATTAGAAACTAACAAACTATGTTCTCTGTCAACTTTGCAACTACAATTCATCATCTTTTCAGGAAGGGTCACGTGTCGGAGCCTTTAGGCAAGTCCACATACTCAACCATCATATAGTCTTCCATGATTGCTAACACTCACCGCGTACACATGAGCAAAACGTTTCAATCGGACACATAGAAAGATAGGGGCTTATATTTTTGCCTCCCAACGTATTGACCTCAAGGGTGATGTCAACAATAATAACTCATGCTATCTATATTCAACTGGACATATGTGCCTAGATCTTTCCTCACCACATGATGCTTGCCAAAGGACAAAATAAAAAGGAATAGAGAGAAAACTTTGACTCTTTGCATAAAAGTAAATACATAAAAGTAAAAGATAGGCCCTTCGTAGAGGGAAGCAGAGGTTGCCATGCGCTTATTTGTTTGTATGTTCAACCCCTTAGTGCAAAAGAACATCATGTTGCATTGCCCCTTGTGATAGCGACCTTTATTATGAAGTCTGTCGCTTTTATTCTTCACCATCACAAGTTCGTGCAACGCTCAATTTTATCTTACAGTAAATGATCTCACACTTTTAGAAGCAATTTTTATTTCCTTTTTGCACTGATGACAACTTACTTGAGGGATCTTGGTCAATCCCTAGGTAGGTATGGTGGACTCTTGAAAATAAGATTTGGGTTTAAGAGTTTTTGGATGCACAAGTAGTATCTCTACTTAGTGTGAAATTTTTGGCTAGCAAAGGTAGGGGGAAAGCACCACATGTTAAAGGATCTGTGACAATATGACTTATATGGGAATATAAACAAACATAAATCATTAAGTTGTCTTCCTTGTCCAACGTCAACAATTTTGGCATATAATATTTTGATGAGGGCTCACAATCACAAAAGATTTCTAGGATAGTATATTTATATGTGAATCTTCTCTTCTCTTATTAATTCTTTCATGAGTTGCATCATTGACTAATGCTATGTTTGTCAATCTCTAACAAAATTTTGTACTTATACTTTTCCTTATGTGGTGTCATCACCTACCATAACATTAGCATATGATCTTTTTCATGTATTTCCTTTCTTTTATTTATTTCCTTTCTTTTTAACTTCAACATGAAAATAAAGAAAGCAAAAACTCAAACTTCTCGCACACGATAACAAGGATAGATCACTAAGCAAACTCTCGAAAAGAAAGGATCAAACTAAACTTTTATTCATCTAAAGCAAAAGTTGAACTAAAATAAGTAAATGCAAAAGGTAGTGGGGATGATACGATTCCGGGCCCCTCCCCAAGCTTAGCTTGCTCATACTCGATACTCAATTCTATTTTGGTGATGAAGAAGGTGATGATGATGATGAAGAAATCCTATCCTTGAGGATAAAGAGATTATCCAATCGACGGATGACGCTCCGGAGGTGGATGATGTGCTCTTGATGCAGAATATTTTCACGGGTGAGATACTTATTTTGCACACGAAATGTTTCAATGATGCAAAAGGCTTCAATCTCAGTAGTAGTAAGATGAGCATAGTAAGGTTTCAGGATATCTTCCTCTTCCTCCTCGACTGGTAGTGCTTGCTCGAAGACTGGAGGTTGATCTACGGTAACCTCCTTGCTCTCGTCTCCCTAGACGACTTCTGCGTGCTCTTCTCTCTTTAACTCGATCTTCATCAACCAAGCATCCTCTTCCATGTTGTTGGAGGACGAAGACATGATGCCTGGCTCAATAGATCTGACCGAAAATAGCAAGAAAAGAGAACAGAAGATTTCTCCATGATACAGTGGTCAATAGGTCCGTCAGGTATATAAAGATTTTTTTATCTTGGGAAACAAGCAAGCTGTAGAAAAACGGAGTCCGGAAGGTACCCCAGGTGGGCACAACCCACCTGGGCACGCTTGGCAAGCCAGACGCGCCCTGGTGTCTTGTGCCCGCCTGGGTACGCTTCCTGGAAGTTTCTTATTTTCCTATTTTTTAAATATTCCAAAACTAACAAAAAATATTTGAGGATTTTTTGAAGTCCGTTC
This sequence comes from Triticum aestivum, assembly GCF_018294505.1. Taxonomy (NCBI): domain Eukaryota; kingdom Viridiplantae; phylum Streptophyta; class Magnoliopsida; order Poales; family Poaceae; genus Triticum; species Triticum aestivum. The sequence goes on from NC_057800.1 coordinate 140,317,558, forward strand.
ACGTACCGTATCACGTACCTCCTTATTTTCACGATTCTGGATTGTTCCGAAAGGACTCTTTTATATGTTCTTCCGGTGTCAAAGTTTGGATAATATTACTTTCAACATTAATGGGCGTACCTAAGATATAATGTTTTATTCGTTGCCCGTTAACAACCTTCGGGTTAGTACCTTCGACATTATTTATTTTAATGTCTCCAGAACGATAAACCACCTCGATGACATAGGGGCCTTCCCATTTTGAGAGGAGTTTTCCTGCAAAGTGTCTGAAGCGAGAGTTGTACAAAAGAACATATTCTCCTACTTTAAGCTCACTCTTTTGGATTCTCTTATCATGCCATATTTTGACTTTTTCTTTAAAAAACTTGACATTTTCATAAGCTTGGGTTCTCCATTCGTCTAATGAGCTAATATCAAATAACCTCTTTTCACCAGCAAGTTTGAAATCATAGTTGAGTTCTTTGTTTGCCCAATATGCTTTATGTTCTAATTCAAGAGGCAAATGACAATCTTTTCCATAAATCATTTTATAAGGATACATACCCATAGGATTTTTATATGTTGTTCTATAAGCCGAAAGTGCATCATCTAATTTCTTAGACCAATTCTTTTGGGACCTATTGACAGTCTTTTGCAAGATTTATTTTATTTCTCTATATCTAAGTTCAACTTGACCACTAGATTGAGGATGATAAGGTGATGCGGTTCTATGGTTAACATCATACTTGGCAAGCATTTTGCGGAAAGCACCATGAATAAAGTGTGAACCACCATCAGTCATTAAGTATCTAGGGAGGCCAAACTGTCGTGGAATTGTCACAGCAGATGTCCTAGCAAAAGGACTTAGTCGTAGGGCCATCGCAACTAGGAAGCTTAAAGGGGTTAATCGGGACAAAGGACACGAAAGGTTTTATACTAGTTAGGCCCCTTATGATGAAGGTAAAAGCCTACGTCTAGTTGTGTTGGAATTGCTGCGGTTTCGATCACCAAGAGGCTAATCCACCGGCTTGGTTATCGATCTCTTGTTTCTTGCCCTAAGCCGCCGCCGGGTCGTCCCCTTATATACACGGGTTGACGCATGGCGGCCTACGGAGTCCCGGCCGGCTCATAAAACGTGTCCAGCTCGGTGACTTCTTTTATATGCCTTTCTTTACAAGTCTTTCCTTACATACGACGGTTTACAATATTGGGCCTTAAGCCGCCTCTGGGCTTAGGCCTTCTATAAGCCTTAATAAACTATCGCCTTGAATGTTACTGGGCTTCCTTTATGACCCGCCATTGGGGCTGACCCGGCCCCTCCTGGGCGGGTCATACCTGGTAGCTATATCCCCAACATTAGGCCCCAGGTTGACTTCGAACTTTGTTCTTTGCCAATCTTCAATACTTAGACAAATCCATCTTCCTCTCTTCACAGAAATTTTTGTAACCCGCCATGATGTCATTTCTTGAAAACAGAAAAACTATTATGACGTCATCTCTCAACGGATCTTTATCCTTTAATGCCTTCCGAGAATCAAGGCGTCCGTTTAGTTGGATAATCATTATTCGGGTCTTCCTTGATTTTCACGCCCGCCTGTTCGCTTATCCCCTTATAAATAGGCACGCCCTGGTCTTTCTCATTCTTCTCTCTTCTTCGTCTTCTACCTCTCGCAATCCCCGCTGCTGCTCGAGCTCTGCCACCGTCAGAGAGCACCTCACCTCCGTCGACTTTGGCCACTGCATCAACTGGAATCAGTCCAGAGAACGGCGGCGTCTCTCCGCAAAAGATTTGTGGCTGTAAGCATTTCCCTTCTTGCTCCTTAGATCTGCATTAGGGCTTTCTAGGTTTTTGCGTGTTCTTCGTAGTTCATCACAATTTCTTCATAGTTCTTCCACTGCAGCCTCTTCTTGATCCAAAAAGAGATATATACTTGTGCGGTAGTTGTTTTGTGCCTACTCTTGTCACTAGTAGATCCCTTTTCCCGGTATAAAGGCCTCATTAGGACTCACGAACTCATCTACGCTAGACTTTTAGGTCTAGAATATTTTCCATTTTGAATAGCCATTTGATCTAGAATAATATCAAGCAATTAGGAAACTTGTTTGTCTCAACACTTAGCCAATTCTATTTTCTCAAATATCTGTAGTCATGGCGGCTTATTGTGCCGGCTTACTTTTCCTTATATGACATTAGCCCTTACTTAAGCCGCCATTACTCCTTTATACCATCATCACTTAACTTCACCATTATAATTGAATTGAACCGGCATGCCACTTTCTTTTCAGTTCGTCTTTTGAACATCATGCTATCAAAAGCACCGACTGTCTGCAATTGGTTTCCCTCAACAGGAACTGAGGATAATTTGAAGGACTTCTTCTCCATAGGATTTTTGCCAGGGAATAATGTTATGTCTTACCATGCACCTGACCCGGACGAGGAACGGCCCAATCCAAAAGATGGTGAAGTCATTGTCTTTTCTGACCACATGAACCGTGGCTTTTCACCACCCGACTCAAAGTTCTTCAGAGATGTCCTCCATTTTTTCAAACTCCACCCTCAAGTTCTCGGGCCCAATTCCATATCCAATAGCTGCAATTTCCAAGTTCTCTGTGAGGTGTACCTTCAAGAAGAACCGACTATGGAACTCTTTAGAGAGTATTTTTATCTGAACCGCCAGAACGAGTCTACCAATGGCCCTAGCTTGGAACTTGGAGGCATCTCAATTCAGTGTCGACAGGGCGCCATCTTCCCCCTAATAGTCTTGCCGAGTCATCCCAAAGACTGGAATCAGACTTGGTTCTATTGTCAAGACACTTCACCAGCAAATGAGAAGCCAGTGCCGGGTTATCGCGCAGAGCGTCTCGACTCCAAGTTTGCGCTCCCTGACAAACTCACTGCCGCCAAACGCAAGAAGCTTATTCCATCAATTAAAAGGATTAACGCCTTATTGGGGAACGGCTTAACCGAAGTTGACTTGACCAGTTGCTGGGTCTCATGGCGGGTCATCCCTCTAAGCCGCCGATCCAAATTGATGTATGAATATGGTGGAGGCCCAAATGACTCTCTTCGTCACAGCTCTGTTCAATTAACTGAAGAAGATATTGTTTCAATGTCGACCCTTCTGGTGAATGGCAAATATGAAGACTGCAGTAAAGTCGGGTAAACCCCTTCTGCAAACTTAACCCGGCGCTAGAGGTAAAAAACCTCTGACCTCTTTCTCTTTTTTTTTCTCAGCCATTTTAAATACTTGCATGACCTTTTATCATGTTTATTTGTTTACAGGCTAAATCTGATTTCTGGAAAGCCAAGTATGACCACGAAGCCGCCAAGAAGGCTAGAGCCGCCGCCATGACCGCCAAGAAGACGACCCATAGGTCTAAGAAGAAGAAGAAGAGCACCACTGAGGACCTGTTAAAGCTTGACGATGATACTTCTGAGTCGGAGGTAGCCCTTGACTCCCTTGGCTAGTTTTTTAATAACCTTATTGACACTGATTATTGCCAGGACGACACAAGGGCCAGTCAAGCCAGAGAAGAAGAGGTAATTATTTCCTCCGACTCAGACCATTTGTCGAGACAGAAACTTCGACGGGTAACCCGGAAAGTAAGGTTTTCGCACCCTTTGGCTTATTTGGACCCTCATTTTCTTTTGAAAAAACAGCAACACGAGAGCCGTTGTCAAGCCCGGAACGATGATGAGACGCCTTCTGTTGTACAACAAACTCCTCAAAAACGCCAAAATGAGGTATCTTTTATATTCCTCTTCGACTTTCATTCATGAATATATTCTCTTGTGTTACTGACGTTATTTGCCCTTGGAAGGAGGTTTCTCGCTCTTTTGGCGACTCATCTCAGATGCAATTTCCAGCCTTCAAGACTGCCCCTGGGTAAGGAAAAAAATCATCTTTCCTCTTTGTCTTTAAAAATTGCACCATTGCACTAATTGTCTTATAAATTCTTTCTTAGTGGCCAAGCCAAATCCAAGAAGACCAAAGTGGTTAAACCGGTGGGAGACCCGTCAGTTCTTGCACCTGAACCGGCTATGCCGACTTATCCCCCTCAAACTGAAGCGGCAGAAGATCCGGCTGTGACGGCTCAATCGTACCCTCCTGAACCGTCAGCTAATGAGACCACTCTCAACCCGGCTATAACTGAACCATCCAGTTCAGCTAACCCACCGACAACCTCTGACACTGACGTCTTGGTTACTGGTAGCCGGTTTGTTGAGCCAGGGAACCCCACCATTTTAGCTCGACACACTGCTAAACAAGAAGCCTTAGAGAAGCAGAAGGTGCGGTTTGATGTCTCCCATTACACCCATCTCAATGTCAATGACGTGCTGTCCGGCTATCTCAGTCATGTGCACTCCAGCCGTGACTCGGAAATCGAGATGGTCAAGCAATTGCAGCTGAAGTATGAGGTATGTTCTTCTGGCTTACTTATATTCTGCCAGCCCCCAAGTCTTTAGATTATGATAAAACCTGAATGATTTGTAGACTTATGATATAGGCTAAAGCTTTACCTTTAGATTTTTCTGAAGTCTAATAAAGTAGTATAAACTTCACCTGTAGTCCCCAAGGGCCAGTTCACTTGATCATAAATGAGCCGGTACTTCATTTCATGACTGTCTTGTGCCGAACCCAACAAATATTGTAATCCATCTTAATCTTGAGAGACTTTCGGAATATCATGCATTAGCCCCCAAGTGCCAAGTGCTGTTACTTTGTAGGGTACTTGGGACTTGAAATATATTAGAGTCATAAGAAATTGTTTTGGCATACATTAGCCCCCAAGTGTCAAGTGGTTTTGCAGTGCAAAGCACTTCAGACTTGAATCTTGAACTTTTAGTTTAAACCTTGACACCCCTGTGTATGTTTTGTAGAACGCCTTATCTGAATTGGGTTCCCAATTAACTGACGCCAAGACCTGTCTGGCGGATCAAGAGGCAGAAATCAAGTCTGCTGATTCTAAACTTCAATTAAGTCTTACTGAGACGGAAAAACTAAAAACCAGCTTGACTGCCAAAAGAAATCCTGGGCTGAAGAAAAGACACTGCTGACACAACGCGCCGAAAAAGCTGAAGCGGCTCTTGAGGAGGTTACCACGAAACTGACCGGTTTAAAGAACCGGGTGTCTCAAATGGTTTCCGCCATCTTTGGTAAGTCATCTGTACTGATCTTTTATACCTTCTTTTGACCCGGAATATGAACCGTCAGCTGACCCCTTGTTTAAAAAATATGTGCAGGCCTGTGAAGCAAGAATCTGAGCCAAGATAATGTGACTAAACTGAAGGCGCTCTATACCTTGGTGGAGCAGCTGTACACTGGCGCTCAACGATCACTTGCTGCTATCTCGCCTGCCAATCAAGGACCCAACCGGCTCAGTGATGTCTTGAAAATATTGCCAATCTTACCCGCCAGGTTCCAAGAAGTCAAACGATCCTGTGCCAGAGCCGGAGCCTTGACTGCCCTGAGCCGCTCCAAAGCCTGGGTGCCAGATCTAGACCCGGCGGATGTAGCTAGGGGGTACCCTACCGTGAAAGAAGACATATCTCTGTTTGAGCAGGATGACTTCGTTGCTTGTGTGAGGGGAGTTCGACCTCAGGCTACCATTCTTGGAGATGAAACCAATATTGACAAATATCGGCCAGGTTTCGATTTGGAGAATAAGAAGATGGCAACTCCCTCTTACAAGGTGACAGATCTAATCCCGCCGGTTCGTCACATTTATGCTTCTTCATCCCTGATGATCATCATGCCTGGGCGGCTTATTGTCAAATAGTCAAGCCAGTGAAAAGATCGTGCTGATCATTTAAAATTGAGACAATAAAAGACCAGTAAGGCAAAATAGCAGTTTGCAATATAAATTAACTTTGTAACTGAATGTTGGGGGTTTCTGATACGAATACGATCAGTAAACCGGACCAAAGGGGTTAAGCTAAGATTCAAATACGATCATATAGCCCCAGTGGCTTTGGCGTTGCGCCGATCAAGAGGGTACCGACAGCTATGTTCTCTTTCATTCGAATACGACCTACGTTTGAACAGGAAGCCCCCAAATGACCTTGAGAGGTTTTTAATGACCCTGATTCCAATACGATCCAAGTTGGACCCAAAAGGGGTTAAGCTATGATTCGGATACGATCAAGAAGCCCCCTAGTGAGTTTGGCTTTGAGCCGATCAAGAGGGTTACGACAGCTATGTTCTCTTTGGTTCGAATACGACCTATGTTTTAACAGGAAGCCCGCAAGTGATCATGAGATTTACAGCTAGATTCGAATACGATCATAAGCCGGACCAAAAAGGTTAGACTTGATTCAGATATGATCAGCTCCTTAATAGTCATTTAAATAGTAAAAGAGAGTAAAGATATATAATCTTTGAAAAGGAAAAGGACAGAGGTCTTGCTTTATTACTTATGATAGTATATACAACGTCAAAGTATGTACATGACGAGAGCCGGTGGCTCAGGTGTAGTATGGCCGAAGTTGAGCATTGTTCCACGGTCGGCGGGTCTCTTCCTCCGACTTACATGAGTCTTTGTGCTCTCGAACGTCAATGAGGTAATATGATCCGTTTCTTAAGTTCTTGCTGACCACAAAGGGTCCTTCCCAAGGCGGGGATAGTTTGTGTGCATCTGACAGATCCTGGATGAGCCGGAGCACCAGGTCACCTTCTTGAAAAGTCCTGGACTTAACCCGACGACTGTGATAATGGCGCAGGTTCTGTTGATAAATTGCTGATCGAGCCGCTGCTAAGTCTCTCTCCTCATCTAACAAGTCAAGTGCATCATGTCTGGCTTGTTCATTATTAGCTTCAACATAAGCCGCCACACGAGGTGGGTCATGACGGATGTCACTAGGCAACACCGCTTCCGCTCCATAAACCATGAAGAAAGGTGTATAACGCATGGACCTGTTAGGAGTGGTGTTGATACTCCACAGTACCGAGGGTAACTCCTCTACCCAACAACACGGCGTCCGTTGTAAGGGAAACATGAGCTGGGGTTTGAGACCTTTTAAAATTTCCTGATTTGCTCTCTCAGCCTGCCCATTAGATTGAGGGTGAGCTACAGAAGAAACATCAAGCCAGATATGCTCATGTTGACAAAACTCCTCCATAGCCCCTTGGGATAAATGTCACATCCCTAGCTTCTGGCTTTGCTCTAGGCTAGCTTCATGTGTGCATCATGTCTATATTTTTGAAACTTGAATTGAGGAATGTTGGAAGCCTCAAAACCCTAAATAAAAGAGGGGCAAAAACCCTGGAAATCTCATTCATTGCTCCAAAGTGCTCCTCTTAAATGTTTGATAATTTTTGGTAAGGGTTCTGGTCCCAACCAAAATATTGAACATTTTTAAGGATTTATTCTTGGGACTTTGAATTTAAATCTTTAGCTATTTGAATTTGAATTATATTCATATAATTAGAATATAATTTAAATACCCCTGAAATATTTTATAAGCTTTTGGAAAAGTCCATCTAGCATTATAAAATATTCAGAGGAGTTTTTGGCATTGTTTGAATTATTGTTAAAATTCAAAACAGTGGCAAAATAATTTAAATAAAACAAAAACAGAATAAAAACGGAATTAAAAAGAGAGAGAGAGACTACCTGGGCCACTTACCTGTAGCCGGCCCAGCTGGCCAGCTCCTCCCGCTGGCCCAGCCCACCGCCGCCTCCCTCCCCTGTCGCCTTCCTCCTCTGCCAGGAGGACGGGCACGCGCCCGGCGCGCGCGGCCACGCGCCCCGGCCACCTCCTCCCTGCCTGGCTGCCTCCTCCTCCCCTGGTCGCCTCCCGCGACGCCACGCAGCCCCTGGCTCCCTCTCTCACTCTCCTCGCTCTTTCCCTCCGTCCCTATCCTCCTCTGTTTCTCTCTCCCTCTCGTGCCGAGCGCAGCCGTCGCCTCCGACGCTGTTCGCCGCGGCCACCGGCCACCCCTCGCCTCGCCGATGCCTCCAGAAGAACCGCCGCACTTTCTTCTTCGTCTCCACCAACTCACGTGACGCCGGGAGCCCTGCATCGCCGCCCACGTCGCCGTTCCCCTCCTCGGCCACCGGAACTCGCTGCCGTTCGATTCGCCGCCGACAGGACGTCCCCGAGCCCACTTAGCGTCTCGTCCGACTCCCCGTGAGTTCCTCTTCTCTTCCCCTCAATCCCCGCACCTGACTTCGTCCCCTAGCCCCCTTCTTCCACCACTTGCTCTAGGCTAGCTTCATGTGTGCATCATGTCTATATTTTTGAAACTTGAATTGAGGAATGTTGGAAGCCTCAAAACCCTAAATAAAAGAGGGGCAAAAACCCTGGAAAATCTCATTCATTGCTCCAAAAGTGCTCCTCTTAAATGTTTGATAATTTTTGGTAAGGGTTCTGGTCCCAACCAAAATATTGAACATTTTAAGGATTTATTCTTGGGACTTTGAATTTAAATCTTTAGCTATTTGAATTTGAATTATATTCATATAATTAGAATATAATTTAAATACCCCTGAAATATTTTATAAGCTTTTGGAAAAGTCCATCTAGCATTATAAAATATTCAGAGGAGTTTTTGGCATTGTTTGAATTATTTTTAAAATTCAAAACAGTGGCAAAATAATTTAAATAAAACAAAAACAGAATAAAAACGGAAATAAAAAGAGAGAGAGAGAGACTACCTGGGCCACTTACCTGTAGCCGGCCCAGCTGGCCAGCTCCTCCCACTGGCCCAGCCCACCGCCGCCTCCCTCCCCTGTCGCCTTCCTCCTCTGCCAGGAGGACGGGCACGCGCCCGGCGCGCGCGGCCACGCGCCCCGGCCACCTCCTCCCTGCCTGGCTGCCTCCTCCTCCCCTGGTCGCCTCCCGCGACGCCACGCAGCCCCTGGCTCCCTCTCTCACTCTCCTTGCTCTTTCCCTCCGTCCCTATCCTCCTCTGTTTCTCTCTCCCTCTCGTGCCGAGCGCAGCCGTCGCCTCCGACGCTGTTCGCCGCGGCCATCGGCCACCCCTCGCCTCGCCGATGCCTCCAGAAGAACCGCCGCACTTTCTTCTTCGTCTCCACCAACTCACGTGACGCCGGGAGCCCTGCATCGCCGCCCACGTCGCCGTTCCCCTCCTCGGCCACCGGAACTCGCCGCCGTTCGATTCGCCGCCGACAGGACGTCCCCGAGCCCACTTAGCGTCTCGTCCGACTCCCCGTGAGTTCCTCTTCTCTTCCCCTCAATCCCCGCACCTGACTTCGTCCCCTAGCCCCCTTCTTCCACCACGGCCGAAGCTCGCCGCCGCCGTGCCTCGTCGCCATCGTGGCCAGAGCCACTGGAGCTCCCACCTGAGTGCACCATCGTGCTCAGACCGTCTCCACAAGCTCGTAGCACGCCCCAGCTCGCCTTCCCGTGCCCCCTAGCTCTCGCTCGCGTCTCGCCCGAACTCCGGCCGCCGCCGCGAGCTCCGTTCCGACGAGCTCCGTCGACCCCACGACCTCCCACTCGGTCCTCTGGATGCGCGGGAGCAAGGGCCATCCCCTGGTGCCCTCAGCGCGCCAAACTGACGCCTCTAGCGCAAGTCCGGCGTGCCCCGCCGTGTTCTGTGGTCACCGGCGACTCATCGCCGGCGCATCTGACGTGGCGTCGTCATTAGCGCTAATGACCCCACTAACTAACCCCCTAGGCCACTGACAGCGGGCCCCACCCCTGGTCAAACCCCAGTCAGCGCTGGGTTTGACCGGGATTAGCTCCTGTGTCACTGACGTGTGGCCCCCACACGTCAGGTTTGACCTGGACCAGCCCGTTGACCCTGCTGACGTCACTGTGACGTGGGGCTGACGCAATAAACCATTTTCTGGATTTTTTATAATTCAGGAAATTCCAGAAAATTATATAAACTTCTATAAATCATAGAAAATTAACCGTAACTCCAAATTAAATAATTTATATATGAAAAATTATCAGAAAAATTCAAGGAATCCATCTGTACCATTTTCATGCATGTTAGAACAACTTATAGCTGCTGTTTAGCACAAATCAAATAAAGGGCATTTAAATATCCACATATGGAGTTTGAATTTGAATCTTGTATTCAAACCAACTCCATTTAATCTGGTTTTAGTTGCATTAGTCCAACACACATTCATTTTGCCATGTCATGATCATGCATCATATTGTGCATTGCATTGATTGTGTTCCCTTCTGTGTTGCCGGTATTTGTCCCCTCTCGATAGACGTGATACCGATGATGTGATCGTTGACACTGATGAAGACTCAATGTTATCTTCAGAAGTGCCAGGCAAGCAAAACCCCCTTGTTCATTCCGATACAATCCTACTCTCTCGCTCCTGCTCTCTTTTACTGCATTAGGACAACAACGATTCATCTGTTACTTGCTGCGGTAGCTGAACCCTTTATCCTTTGCATGACCTGTCATTGCCACAGTAAATAGATGAAACCCACTAGCATGAGTAGGAGTTGTTTGAGCCCTGTTGTGCCTACTCATTCATGCTTGTTGTCATGCCTGCTACTGCTTAGAGTTGAGTCAGGTCTGATTCATCGGGGATGAATCAGAGGCGTGTGAACATGTCCTACTGTGTGTGAGCTAAGTGTGTGAACACGATTTGGTAAAGGTAGCGGTGAGAGGCCATGTAGGAGTACATGGTGGGTTGTCTCATTGCAGCCGTCCTCAGGAACTGAGTTCTGTGTTTGTGATCCATGATTCAGCTACTACCACGCATTGGGCCCGAAACCAATGGACCCTCTCGGCTTCTTGATCACCCTTGTCCTCTGTCCAGGAGTTGCAAATAGTTTCTGGTGTTTGTAGTATGCTGGAGGCCGTGCGCAGCGCTGACCGTAGGGGTGGGCTGTGATGCGGTAGGCACGTGGCCGGGTAAACCGGGCGCCCGTTTGGTGTCACGGAACCCTGTTCACATCGTTTGGGGCTGTGAGCGAAACTCCGGCCGGATCTCCTCATGGATGGAACCCGAATAGGCGATAAACCTGGACTAGAGACTTGAGTGTTTAGGCAGGCCGTGGCCGACACCCACGTTGGGCTTCCGCTTGAAGGTTGCCGAGTACATGTCGTGTAAACGGCGGTAAGTGGTGAGAGCGTGTGTGAAGAAGTACACCCCTGCAGGGTTAACATCATCTATTCGAATAGCCGTGTCCGCGGAAAAGGACTTCTGGGTTGCTTATATCAGTTCATAGACAAGTGAAAGTGGATACTCTAAAATACGCAAGATAAGCGTGAGTGCTATGGATGGCGTTCTCGTAGGGAGACGGGAGCGGATCCATAGTGGTGTATTGGTTGGTGAATATGTGGACTCGTGTGCGCCACCTCAAAAGAGTCGCTTGCAGTCGTAGTTTAGGATAGCCACCGAGTCAAAGCTGGCTTGCTGCAGTCAAACTCCACCACCCCCTTTGTTGATAATGATGCATATGTAGATAGATCTGATGTAAGTCTTGCTGGGTACATTTGTACTCACGTTTGCCTATTCTATGTTTTTGCAGAGAGACTTCAGTCTCACTAGTAGTTCCGCTTGGACTTCGACGTTTAGCTTGTTACCTCAGCTACGATCTTGTGCCCTCGGCAGGATATGATAGATAGTCAGGCTTCTCAGCCTTTTTCATTTATAGATGTCTGTACTCAGACATGATAGCTTCCGCTTGTGCTTTGACTTGTATGCTCTGATTGTTGGGTCATGAGACCCATGTTTGTAATGTCTCGCTCCTCGGAGCCTATTGAATAAACTACTTGAGTCGTAGAGTCATTTTGTGATGCCATGTTGTATTGCACATATCGAGCATATTGTGTGTATGTTATTGAAATGCTTGGTATGTGTGGGATCTGACCATCTAGTTGTTTATCTTTAGTAGCCTCTCTTACCGGGAAATGTCTCCTAGTGTTTCCACCGAGCCATGGTAGCTTGCTACTGCTCCGGAACACTTAGGCTGGCCGGCATGTGTCCTTCTTCGTTCCTGTGTCTGTCCCTTCGGGGAAATGTCACGCGATGAATACCGGAGTCCTGTTAGCCCGCTACAGCCCGGTTCACCGGAGTCCTGCTAGCCCAGTGCTACAGCCTGGATTCACTCGCTGATGATCGACACGTTCGATGCTGGGTCATGGATGCCTGTCCCTGTAAGTTTGTGCCACTTTGGGTTTACGACTAGCCATGTCAGCCCGGGCTCCTTATCATATGGATGCTAGCGACACTGTCATATACGTGTGCCAAAAGGCGCAAACGGTCCCGGGTAAAGGTAAGGCGACACCCGTGGGAATACCGTGCGTGAGGCCGCAAAGTGATATGAAGTGTTACATGCTAGATCTATGTGGCATTGACTCGGGGTCCTGACAGCGTTGGTATCCGAGCTTGACTGCCTGTAGGATTACCAAGCCAAACTGGTCGAAGTTGAGTCTAGAAATTCTTTAGTTATATAAGGGAATTGATTGTGGGATGGAACCTAAGGCTCTTTTTACTCCTTATACCTTATGCCTTCTGATCTGAGTCATCTTATCTTTCCTGCGGGGATTAAGAACTAGGCTATCTTTCTTTCTATCAGGATCACGTGTTACTAATCCGTAGACTTATAGATTGTTGGATTTAAGTCTCAGTTCAGTTCTTACTACTTCTGTATGTTAATTGTTGATCTCGAAACCTTGATATTGTGCTTCTGAGTGGTTATGCCACCATTTTTGTGAATGTCTCAAATCTTTTCTGAGCATTTACAGCCGTCATGTTGTCCGAGTCATTCCAGGTTTCTAAATAGTCCGATGCATTTGCAAATCCTTTCCCTCTGGTTTCGATGTTCCTTATGGCCAGCTCAATCACACTAATTGTTGAGTTGAGGTATTCTATTGCCTTGACATTATGTTGGAGTTACTATTATGACCCTAGGTGTCTTAGGGGATCATCTAGTAATTTAGCCATGATTTGTGTCCTAGTGTGAAGATTCTGGCCTTTATTCTCGGAAGCATCCCGTGATGCTACTTAGTAGTAGGTATTCTACTCCTGGGTTTTGAACCCGAGATTCACTCTACCTACTTCATGTTGATAGTAATTGCTAGTGCCTTTAGGATATTAGTAATCTTTGCGATAGTCCTTGAAGTCCGTGGTATCTTCTTCTTCCAAATACCATGAACTACTTATGGCAGAAGTTCCTCGTTGAACTGAAATATCACAACAGGATTATTCTTGAGGAGTCCTCCATTCATAAATTGTGACTCTGCCAGCTCAGCCTTTCTGCATGGGTTATCCGGAAGAATTATGTTGAACTTGGTTCGACATACTAATCTATGCATCCACAACTCAGAAAGTTATATGTTCCTTTGAGTTGTCCCTCTTTAGTTGTCTACTAATCTTCGTCTATCAATTGATAGTCAAGAGTATGCGTGCGTTCGTTCATTGATGCCTATGACTCTTGTGGTCTGTCAAGCCATTCTATTCTGGAATGACTAGGAGAAACAAACTCCAGTACCTCTTCCATATCTAGGATTGGGTCAAAGTAGTTGTATTCCGCAGATCAAATGCCAATCCAGCTTTTGTTCTGTTCTACCTTGGAGTATCACCATCTTTATATCGGGATTGTTATAGGAATTGCACACCATCCTATGAACTCTTGGTACAGTGATACTTCTTGCCATCACTGTTCATTCCTCGGCCCTCGTGTTGATGCAACCGGAAGGCCGACAAGTGAATCGTGATGTGTGAATTCAATACTCCTAGCAACCTTGTTGCTTGGTAGTTAATGGACAATAATTTCATTCTTAGCGTGTTGGTTTTGAATCATCATTCTAAGGTTGATCATGCTACCTAGTCCTTGTTCTCGGTGCACTCCTCGATCGATGAGTTAGGATTATTTCAAATCCTCGCTATATTGATCATATCGTCTTGCCTCAAAAGCGAGATTATTCTCGAGCTTAGTAACATATCGGTGGTTCGTGATTTCCGAAGATCTTCTCGGAAGTATTACCAGGTTGTCACCTGACCGCTATGTTGAGCTCGTGATCAAGTTGGTTTCTTGTGAACCACCTTCTCTCCAAGAATCGGTGTTAGATATCCCTGAGCTAGTTGGTTAAGCTAAACGACAACTTGGAGGGTTGGAAGATAAAAGCTTGCCTGACTTAGTTCGTTCCAAAGGGATATTCTTGTGTAGTATGTGTTGAAGAAAGATGATATCTTCATCGATTGGTCCCTGTGATCAGTTGCTGGACCTATCGTCTTATCAATACTTTGATTTGAGTGTGGGCTATCGTCAAATCAAGTCAGAACCAACGATGCTCGTAATGTTGTCTTATTCGTGGTTGATCCCTCGAGCATACGCCATTATATCTTATGGGTCTGACCAATGCTATCACCGTGTTCACTTAACTATGGAATTCCTTCTAAAAGGGAACCCAGATGAATTGTTGTTGAGCCCATTGACAACATTCTTATCCTCTCCATGATGTTGTTGAACATTAAGTTAGTGTTGGAAACTTTTGAAAGCATTTTCTTCATGCTAGCTCATGAAGTACTTGTTTGATGAAAGGAGTGACTTCCTTTGATTCACGTGCATTTTGATGTAAGTTGCCGTCGTGAATTCGAGAAAGTTTGTTTTTGCTCCTTTGGAATCATCCCAAGTCGGTCATGCATACGTGCGAAGTATTCTGTGGTTCGGAGACTTGCAACCTCCATTCCATATGTATATCCTAGCACACCAAGCCACTGATTGATTTGTTCACGGAAAAGGAGTTGATGTGCTAATCCTAGGTCATGCACAAGACTTCAATATCCTTGATTATGGTTCCCCACCTGAACTCGGTAGTGTTTTATTGGAAGACTACCATGTGATAATGTTTGTCTAGGACAGCGTGTTCACATGTTTGTAGCAGAACCAGCTCATGTTTTGGAGCTTGCTATCGTAGTTCGCTCCCCGAGAATCTCGCAACGTCATCTCGTCGATTTGTGTTGCAAACTTTCATTTTTCTTCCTAGACTCGATGAGTCTGGAATATCCTGACACCAACCAGATCTGAATCTCAGGCAGATATGATGGGTTGGAACATTTCCCAAGAACTATAATATTGGTTCCTCGATAACTGGTAAAGTGGATGTCGTGGCCAACACACCCAGCCGGGAGACCTAATATTGTAGTATCTTGATTGGAGAAGTTGGCCACCCCCCCCATAGGGATTTCGTAGGATTTACTCCCTAGTTGCCCCTATGGATTTTTGTGTTCCCGAAGTCTGACCTTTTACTTGATGTTTTAGATATCAAACCATATCTATGAATGGGTTATACTAGCACATCAAGGAGAACATTAGAAGCGGAGTGCTAAATGTCTCTCGGGAGATCATCCAGATTTTATTTGCTTGGCCTCGCTAAGGTGAAATATGAGAAAGTGTTATCCTCCTTCGCATCTGCATCGTCCATCGCTATTCATCATGGTAGTATGTTGTGTTGCCAGCATCCTTGACACGGATGTTGGTAAAACCTTGATGATTGTGGAAATGCTCAAGTTCTTGAGAGCACGCACAAGCGCTACGTCTTATCATCGGCACTAGCTGGGATTGCCCCAGATTTCCTCGGTTATGCTATAACCACTCCAACGGTGAATTCACTCTCTTTTGTTGGGTTCTTCCCCAGTTACCAGAATCATTCCCAGCATTTGCATTTTGTTCCCAGCTTGCACCGCCATTGTGCCATTCTACCATGGGTCTCTTCCATTTCCGGTGATAAGCAAAATTCATCCATTACGTTGTCTTCAACAAGGTAATCCACATCATCCAAGTTTGAGTTTGCCATTCTACCGACCCCCTCCAAACGATCGCTCGAGATTTGTCTTAGGCTGGTTTAAAGAGTTTCAATGATCTCTGAATCAAAGGTAATTCTTTTGCCACTTAAGGGGAAATCTCTACGAGTCACCTTCCCTAAGGTGTATCGTTATGGTATCATGGCAACTCAACTCCTCGCTACGTTGACAATCGTTTACCACCTTCTTAGGTATGAAATTGTTGTCTACCTAGTGAACCTTCGTCATCCATTTCTTCCACCCCTATTGATGTGTATCTCGTGTCTCAACCCGAAAGATGGTTCTAAGTCTCATTCCGTAAGTTAATCTTGAGTTGTTCGATCTTCGAGAAAATCGACCCTTCTAGAGTCTCCTTCTTCTCTCCAGATCATGTTGGCAGGATTTCTCAGAGCAAGACTTCAAGATAAAGATGGTGGACGAATCAAAATCCATTTGAAGTGCAACTGGATCGTGAAGATTGTACTAGTTTGCGTTTCCCCTTCATCCTACCCTATGCTTGAATCTCGAGACGAGATTCTTGTTTAGTGGGGGTGAGTTGTCACATCCCTAGCTCCTGGCTTTACTCTAGGCTAGCTTCATGTGTGCATCATGTCTATATTTTTGAAACTTGAATTGAGGAATGTTGGAAGCCTCAAAACCCTAAATAAAAGAGGGGCAAAAACCCTGGAAATCTCATTCATTGCTCCAAAGTGCTCCTCTTAAATGTTTGATAATTTTTGGTAAGGGTTCTGGTCCCAACCAAAATATTGAACATTTTTAAGGATTTATTCTTGGGACTTTGAATTTAAATCTTTAGCTATTTGAATTTGAATTATATTCATATAATTAGAATATAATTTAGATACCCCTGAAATATTTTATAAGCTTTTGGAAAAGTCCATCTAGCATTATAAAATATTCAGAGGAGTTTTTGGCATTGTTTGAATTATTTTTAAAATTCAAAACAGTGGCAAAATAATTTAAATAAAACAAAAACAGAATAAAAACGGAAATAAAAAGAGAGAGAGAGACTACCTGGGCCACTTACCTGTAGCCGGCCCAGCTGGCCAGCTCCTCCCGCTGGCCCAGCCCACCGCCGCCTCCCTCCCCTGTCGCCTTCCTCCTCTGCCAGGAGGACGGGCACGCGCCCGGCGCGCGCGGCCACGCGCCCCGGCCACCTCCTCCCTGCCTGGCTGCCTCCTCCTCCCCTGGTCGCCTCCCGCGACGCCACGCAGCCCCTGGCTCCCTCTCTCACTCTCCTCGCTCTTTCCCTCCGTCCCTATCCTCCTCTGTTTCTCTCTCCCTCTCGTGCCGAGCGCAGCCGTCGCCTCCGACGCTGTTCGCCGCGGCCACCGGCCACCCCTCGCCTCGCCGATGCCTCCAGAAGAACCGCCGCACTTTCTTCTTCGTCTCCACCAACTCACGTGACGCCGGGAGCCCTGCATCGCCGCCCACGTCGCCGTTCCCCTCCTCGGCCACCGGAACTCGCCGCCGTTCGATTCGCCGCCGACAGGACGTCCCCGAGCCCACTTAGCGTCTCGTCCGACTCCCCGTGAGTTCCTCTTCTCTTCCCCTCAATCCCCGCACCTGACTTCGTCCCCTAGCCCCCTTCTTCCACCACGGCCGAAGCTCGCCGCCGCCGTGCCTCGTCGCCATCGTGGCCAGAGCCACTGGAGCTCCCACCTGAGTGCACCATCGTGCTCAGACCGTCTCCACAAGCTCGTAGCACGCCCCAGCTCGCCTTCCCGTGCCCCCTAGCTCTCGCTCGCGTCTCGCCCGAACTCCGGCCGCCGCCGCGAGCTCCGTTCCGACGAGCTCCGTCGACCCCACGACCTCCCACTCGGTCCTCTGGATGCGCGGGAGCAAGGGCCATCCCCTGGTGCCCTCAGCGCGCCAAACTGACGCCTCTAGCGCAAGTCCGGCGTGCCCCGCCGTGTTCTGTGGTCACCGGCGACTCATCGCCGGCGCATCTGACGTGGCGTCGTCATTAGCGCTAATGACCCCACTAACTAACCCCCTAGGCCACTGACAGCGGGCCCCACCCCTGGTCAAACCCCAGTCAGCGCTGGGTTTGACCGGGATTAGCTCCTGTGTCACTGACGTGTGGCCCCCACACGTCAGGTTTGACCTGGACCAGCCCGTTGACCCTGCTGACGTCACTGTGACGTGGGGCTGACGCAATAAACCATTTTCTGGATTTTTTATAATTCAGGAAATTCCAGAAAATTATATAAACTTCTATAAATCATAGAAAATTAACCGTAACTCCAAATTAAATAATTTATATATGAAAAATTATCAGAAAAATTCAAGGAATCCATCTGTACCATTTTCATGCATGTTAGAACAACTTATAGCTGCTGTTTAGCACAAATCATATAAAGGGCATTTAAATATCCACATATGGAGTTTGAATTTGAATCTTGGATTCAAACCAACTCCATTTAATCTGGTTGCTAGTTGCATTGGTCCAACACACATTCATTTTGCCATGTCATGATCATGCATCATATTGTGCATTGCATTGATTGTGTTCCCTTCTGTGTTGCCGGTATTTGTCCCCTCTCGATAGACGTGATACCGATGATGTGATCGTTGACACTGATGAAGACTCAATGTTATCTTCAAAAGTGCCAGGCAAGCAAAACCCCCTTGTTCATTCCGATATAATCCTACTCTCTCGCTCCTGCTCTCTTTTAATGCATTAGGACAACACCGATTCATCTATTACTTGCTGCGGTAGCTGAACCCTTTTATCCTTTGCATGACCTGTCATTGCCACAGTAAATAGATGAAACCCACTAGCATGAGTAGGAGTTGTTTGAGCCCTGTTGTGCCTACTCATTCATGCTTGTTGTCATGCCTGCTACTGCTTAGAGTTGAGTCAGGTCTGATTCATCGGGGATGAATCAGAGGCGTGTGAACATGTCCTACTGTGTGTGAGCTAAGTGTGTGAACACGATTTGGTAAAGGTAGCGGTGAGAGGCCATGTAGGAGTACATGGTGGGTTGTCTCATTGCAACCGTCCTCAGGAACTGAGTTCTGTGTTTGTGATCCATGATTCAGCTACTACCACGCATTGGGCCCGAAACCAATGGACCCTCTCGGCTTCTTGATCACCCTTGTCCTCTGTCCAGGAGTTGCAAATAGTTTCTGGTGTTTGTAGTATGCTGGAGGCCGTGTGCAGCGCTGACCGTAGGGGTGGGCTGTGATGCGGTAGGCACGTGGCCGGGTAAACCGGGCGCCCGTTTGGTGTCACAGAACCCTGTTCACATCGTTTGGGGCTGTGAGCGAAACTCCGGCCGGATCTCCTCATGGATGGAACCCGAATAGGCGATAAACCTGGACTAGAGACTTGAGTGTTTAGGCAGGCCGTGGCCGACACCCACGTTGGGCTTCCGCTTGAAGGTTGCCGAGTACATGTCGTGTAAACGGCGGTAAGTGGTGAGAGCGTGTGTGAAGAAGTACACCCCTGCAGGGTTAACATCATCTATTCGAATAGCCGTGTCCGCGGAAAAGGACTTCTGGGTTGCTTATATCAGTTCATAGACAAGTGAAAGTGGATACTCTAAAATACGCAAGATAAGCGTGAGTGCTATGGATGGCGTTCTCGTAGGGAGACGGGAGCGGATCCATAGTGGTGTATTGGTTGGTGAATATGTGGACTCGTGTGCGCCACCTCAAAAGAGTCGCTTGCAGTCGTAGTTTAGGATAGCCACCGAGTCAAAGCTGGCTTGCTGCAGTCAAACTCCACCACCCCCTTTGTTGATAATGATGCATGTGTAGATAGATCTGATGTAAGTCTTGCTGGGTACATTTGTACTCACGTTTGCCTATTCTATGTTTTTGCAGAGAGACTTCAGTCTCACTAGTAGTTCCGCTTGGACTTCGACGTTTAGCTTGATACCTCAGCTACGATCTTGTGCCCTCGGCAGGATATGATAGATAGTCAGGCTTCTCAGCCTTTTTCATTTATAGATGTCTGTACTCAGACATAATAGCTTCCGCTTGTGCTTTGACTTGTATGCTCTGATTGTTGGGTCATGAGACCCATGTTTGTAATGTCTCGCTCCTCGGAGCCTATTGAATAAACTACTGAGTCGTAGAGTCATTTTGTGATGCCATGTTGTATTGCA
The DNA here is from genome assembly GCF_018294505.1 of Triticum aestivum. Classification (NCBI taxonomy): domain Eukaryota; kingdom Viridiplantae; phylum Streptophyta; class Magnoliopsida; order Poales; family Poaceae; genus Triticum; species Triticum aestivum. The sequence goes on from NC_057800.1 coordinate 140,337,405, forward strand.
CATATCGAGCATATTGTGTGTATATTATTGAAATGCTTGGTATGTGTGGGATCTGACTATCTAGTTGTTTATCTTTAGTAGCCTCTCTTACCGGGAAATGTCTCCTAGTGTTTCCACCGAGCCATGGTAGCTTGCTACTGCTCCGGAACACTTAGGCTGGCCGGCATGTGTCCTTCTTCGTTCCTGTGTCTGTCCCTTCGGGGAAATGTCACGCGATGAATACCGGAGTCCTGTTAGCCCGCTACAGCCCGGTTCACCGGAGTCCTGCTAGCCCAGTGCTACAGCCTGGATTCACTCGCTGATGATCGACACGTTCGATGCTGGGTCATGGATGCCTGTCCCTGTAAGTTTGTGCCACTTTGGGTTTACGACTAGCCATGTCAGCCCGGGCTCCTTATCATATGGATGCTAGCGACACTGTCATATACGTGTGCCAAAAGGCGCAAACGGTCCCGGGTAAAGGTAAGGCGACACCCGTGAGAATACCGTGCGTGAGGCCGCAAAGTGATATGAAGTGTTACATGCTAGATCTATGTGGCATTGACTCGGGGTCCTGACAATAAATTAGTGCAATTGTCAATGATAATGCTGTGTGGAAAGCCAAAGCGAAGATCACCTTTTTCATGAACTGAACCGCTATGGCTGCATCACACTTACTCACTGGCTCTGCCTCAACCCACTTTGTGAATTTGTCAACTGCCACTAAAAGATGTGTCTTTTTATCCTTAGACCTTTTGAAAGGTCCAACCATGTCAAGCCCCCAGACTACAAATGGACAAGTAATTGGAATCATCCGCAACTCTTGAGCCGGCACATGCGCTCGTCGTGCAAATTTTTGACATCCATCACACCTACTAACCAGATCCTCTGCATCAGCGTGAGCCGTTAACCAGTAAAAACCATGACGAGAAGCTTTGGCCACAAGAGACTTTGACCTGGCGCGATGACCACAATCCCCTTCATGGATCTCACGAAGTATTTCTTGGCCTTCTTCAGGAGAAACACACCGCTGAAACGCTATAGTGACGCTGCGATTGTATAACTGTCCGTCAGAAATCGTCATTGATTTGGACCGCCGGGTTATCTGCCGGGCCAGGGTCTCATCCTCTGGTAACTCGCCCCGGGTCATGTAAGCCAAGAACAGTACTGTCCAATCTGGGATGACATGAAGAGCCGCCACCAACTGTGCCTTCGGGTCAGGAACGGCCAAATCTTCCTCTGTAGGTAACTTATCAGACGGGTTATGCAAAATATCCAAGAAGGTGTTAGGTGGCACCGGCTTACGCTGAGATCCCAACCGACTTAAGGCATCGGCCGCTTCGTTCCTTCTACGGTCAATGTGTTCCACTTGATAACCTTTAAAATGTCCTGCAACAGCGTCGACCTCACGGCAATAAGCCGCCATGAGAGGATCCTTGGAATCCCACTTGCCTGATACCCGCTGAGCCACCAAATCTGAATCGCCAAGGCACCGGACCCGGCTTAGACTCATTTACTTTGCCATTCGAAGACCATGGAGCAAGGCTTCATATTCTGCTGCGTTGTTAGTACAAGGAAACAACAATCGCAACACATAACAAAATTTGTCACCTTGAGGGGAAGTTAACACAACTCCAGCCCCCGAGCCTTCCAATTGTCTGGACCCATCAAAGTGAATCGTCCAATATGTGTTGTCTGGTTTCTCCTCTGGCATCTGTATCTCTGTCCAGTCATTAATAAAGTCAACTAGCACTTGAGATTTGATCGTAGTACGTGGTACATACTTCAAACCATGAGACCCAAGTTCAATGGCCCACTTGGTGACTCATCCAGTAGCTTCTCTATTTTGAATGATATCTCCCAAAGGAGCAGAGCTAACCACATTGATTGGGTGACCCTAAAAGTAATGTTTGATCTTCCGGCTTGCCATGAACACCCCATAAACGAGCTTTTGCCAGTGTGGATATCTTTGCTTAGATTCAATCAATACCTCACTGACATAGTAAACCGCCCGTTGGACCGGATGTTCCTTGCCGGCCTCCTTGCATTCTACCACAATTGCCACACTAACAGCTCGTGAGTTAGCGGCTACATATAACAATAGCGGCTCTTTCTCAACCGGAGCAGCAAGAACCGGCGGCTCAGCAAGTTGTTTCTTCAGATCCTCAAAGGCAGAATTTGCAGCTTCACTCCAAACATAGTCATCCGTCTTTTCATCATCTGATACAAAGGCATCGCCTTCTCCCCTAACCGGCTTATGAACCGACTCAGAGTAGCAACACGACCCGCCAGCCGTTGAACGTCGTTGATGCATGCTGGTTTGGCCAGGGATGTGATTGCCTTAATTTTCTCCGAGTTAGATTCAATACCTCGGTTGGACACCAAAAAACCCAAGAGTTTGCCAGTTGGGACTCCAAAACACACTTGTCCGGGTTAAGCATCATCTTGTAGACCTGCAGATTATCAAAGGTCTCCTTCAGATCTGTTACTAAGGTTTCCTCTTCTCTGGACTTCACCACTATATCATCCACATACGCATGAAAATTACGCCCAATCTGATTGTGAAGGCAATTCTGCACACACCGTTGATAAGTCACCTGGGCACTCTTAAGCCCAAAAGACATAGACCCATAGTAGAAGGCTCCAAACGCAGTGATGAAAGTTGTCTTCTCCTAGTCCTTGACTACCATCTTGATCTGATGATAACTTGAATAAGCATCCAGAAAACTCAAACGCTCACAACCCGCCGTAGCATCAATGATCTGATCAATACGAGGGAGAGAAAAATGGTCGGCGGGACAAGCTTTGTTTAAATCGGTGTAATCCACACACATACGCTAGGTGCCATTCTTCTTGAGTACAAGCACTGGGTTAGCCAACCACTCTGGGTGAAAAACTTCCACAATGAACCCGGCCGCCAAGAGCCAGACCACCTCTTCTCCAATGGCCTTGCGCCTTTCCTCGTTAAACCGTCGGAGAAACTGCCTGCCCGGTTTAAACTTGGGATCAATATTAAGAGTGTGCTCAGCGAGTTCTCTCGGGACACCCGGCATGTCAGAAGGTTTCCATGCAAAGATGTCCCGGTTCTCACAGATGAACTCGATGAGCGCACTTTCCTATTTTGGATCCAAGTTGGCACTGATGATGAACTGCTTGGATGAGTCACCATGCACAAAATCAACCGTTTTGGTGTCATGAGCTGACTTGAATTTCAACACTGGTTCATGCTCCGTTGTTGGTTTCTTTAAAGAAGTCATGTCTGCTGGGTCAACATTATCTTTATAAAACTTTAACTCCTCTGTTGCACAAATAGACTCAGCATAAGCGGCATCTCCTTCTTCACACTCCAGAGCTATTTTCCGGCTTCCATGTACTATAATGGTGCATTTATAACCCGGCATCTTGAGCTGTAGATATACATAACACGGTCGAGCCATGAACTTGGCGTAAGCCGGCCGTCCAAACAGAGCATGATATGGGCTTTTGATCTTAACCACCTCAAAAGTTAACTTCTCAGCCCTGGAATCATATTCATACCCAAAGGCTACTTCCAGTTCAATCTTTCCAACTAGGTATGCCGACTTGCCAGGCACAACACCGTGAAAAACAGTATTTGATTGCTTAAGACTCTTATCAACCAATCCCATCCGACGGAACGTCTCATAGTAGAGGATGTTGATGCTACTGCCTCCATCCATGAGCACTTTAGTGAATTTATATCCACCAACCTGAGGTGCCACTACCAAGGCTAAGTGACCCGGATTATCAACCCGGGGAGGATGATCTTCTCTGCTCCACACAATAGGCTGTTCAGACCACCTCAAATAACGTGGAATCGCCGGCTCAACGGCATTAACTGCCCTCTTATGAAGCTTCTAGTCCCTCTTGCACAAACTAGTGGTAAATACATGGTATTGCCCACTGTTCAACTGTTTTGGGTTGCTCTGATATCCGAACTGTTGCTGCTGATTACCTTGGTCGGGTTGTGGATTATAACCTCCCTAGTTACTCGTCTGGCCTTGACCGTGAAAACCGCCTCCACCTGAACCGGCGCCCGGGCCATGAAAGCCGCCTCCGCCTGAACCGGCGCCAGGCCCGTGACTTTCATCAAATGCGTTTGAATTTTTGAATGCCTTCATGATTGTACAGTCCTTCCATAGATGGGTGGCTGGCTTCTCCCGGGTGCCGTGTCTTGGACAAGGTTCATTCAATAGTTGCTCGAGGGTGGGACCTGACCTGCCTGACCGAGGGAGTTGCCTACCCTTACGCCGTTGATTGTTGCCCTGTGCATTGGTGTTAGCCACAAATTCGTCAGTCTTATGTTTATTACTTCCTTGATTTGCTGGGTTATGCTGGTGACCCTTGCCGTTGCCGTTCTTCTTTCCCTTCCCTGTTTTTTCTTCATCAGACACGGGGTCCTTGGTACTATCAGAATCAACATACTTGACGAGAGCCGCCATCAGCTGGCCCATGTCATTGCAGTCACGCTTGAGCCACCCCAGCTTATGCTTCAGAGGTTCAAAACGGCAATTTTTCTCCAACATTAAGACTGCCGAGCCGGCATCCATCTTATCAGACGAGTGTATTATCTCCTTGACCCGGCGCACCCAATGGGTTGTGAACTCCCCTTCCTCTTGCTTACAATTAGTCAGGTCCATGATTGACATAGGCTGCTTACATGTGTCTTTGAAGTTCTGAATGAACCGGGCCTTCAACTCCGCCCATGATCCGATGGAATTGGGTGGCAACCCTTTCTACCAAGTGCGAGCCGTTCCATCCAACATCATGGTGAAGTACTTAGCCATTGCTGCATCACTGACCTCCAACAACTCCATTCCCATCTCATAACTCTCAATCCATGCTCCAGGCTGCAAATCGGCCATGTAGTTAGGCACTTTATGAGGCCCCTTAAAGTCTTTAGGTAAGCGCTCATTTCGTATAGCCGGCACCAGGCAAGGAACACCTCCAGTCCTTGTGGCTACTCCTGCCTCAACAGAGGTTGTTGGATACGATAGAAAAGTTTGATGAGCCGCCTGCTCAGCTGCTAGTTGAACCACCCGCTCAGCCTCTTGTCGGATCCTCTCCTGATCCGCTAAATTAAGGGCTCCAGCCTGCATCGGCTCATGCCTGCGCGGTTGGTTACGGCGTTGAGCGTTGCTTGACATATCAGCTGAGTTCATATGCCTGCTATAGCTCGGGCTCCGGCTCGGGCGAGGGGTTGAATGAATTCTTTCTCGACTGTAAGAGTACGCATCTTGCTGCGCCAGATCCGTCTGAAGAAGTTCTCTCACCCTTCGTGTTTCGATTGCTGTCGGAGAATCGCCTTCCATCGGGAGAGCCGCCAAATGAGCCGATGCAGCAATGAGGTTTTCCAAAGGATTGGAGAAGTGACTCGGTGGTGTTGGCGCATAATGAGGCGGAGCGGTATGCATGTGAGGCGGTTCCATGGCCCGCGGCTGAACCGGTGCTCCAGGTGTCGTGATCCGATTTGCCTCCGGCGGGTTACTTGGACCGGCCCCGGGTGTATGGAAAAGGTTCCTAGGATCGAGCGTCAAAGGTAGACGTGACTGAGTTTTCTGATGCCTTCTCCTCATGACCTTGTTTGATGCGTTCAGATCCACCGAGAGCCGGAAAGTCTCCGCTTGAAGCTGCTGAGCACGAGCGTCCAAGGCCGCCCGCTTTGCGGCCATCCTGACCTCTTCTGCTGCTAAATTTTCCTTGGCCTGTGCCATCTCTTCGCGTACCCGTGCCACCTCTGCGTCATGCTGAGCTTTATCCACCGGCTCTACCACGGCAGTCAACAGAGCCGTCAGCTTATCCATGAGGTCCATTAGCATCTGAGCCGGGGGGCACGTGGGGTCTCCTGACCTGGCCACTGCCGATCCGGTGGTCGTTGCTGCTGCAGCCGTGGAGTTCTGACCAGATTGAGTGCCTGCCATGAAGACTCCAGCTTGATTCGGCGGCTCGAAGGGGTCCGGAATACTGCTGCCATCGGAACAGCCCCCGAGCATGCCATCTTGCAGTTGGTACAAAGAATTCGTCTCGCCTGTTGATGACGTAGCGTCAGAACAGATGGCCGTCTCACCGCCATCCACTGATCCTTCCGAGTATTCTCCTCCATGGATGCAACCCACAAAGGCACGCTTTACAGTGGGCCGGGCCCGGGCGGGTCTCGCGCGCTGAGCCGTCTCGGTGATGTCGGTGCAGACGTCCGACTCAGGGCCCGATTCGCCGATCCGGCCGATGAAGACATGAATCCTGCCGAAGGGGACCCGGTACCCGTACTCAAATGAGCCGGCCTCGGGGCCCCAGCCTTCGTCATTGATGTAGAGCTTGCCGCGATGACTCTTGGACATCCGGCCCACAGCGTATCCCTTGAGCCCTTCAAAGTTGCCCTTCAAGAACTCAAATCCACCGTGCGCTGACCCCACGGTGGGCGCCAACTATCATGGAATTGTCATGGCAAATGTCCTAGCAAAAGGACTTAGTCGTAGGGCCATCGCAACTAGGAAGCTTAAAGGGGTTAATCGGTACAAAGGACACAAGAGGTTTTATTCTAGTTCGGCCCCTTACAATGAAGGTAAAAGCCTACGTCTAGTTGTGTTGGAATTGCTGGGGTTTTGATCACCAAGAGGCTAATCTGCCGGCTTGGTTATCGATCTCTTGTTTCTTGCCCTAAGCCGCCACTGGGTCGTCCCCTTATATACACGGGTTGACGCCTGGCGTCCTACGGAGTCCCGGCCGGCTCATAAAACATGTCCGGCTCGGTGACTTCTTTTATATGCCTTTCTTTACAAGTCTTTCCTTACATTTTACAATATTGGGCCTTAAGCCGCCTCTGGGCTTAGGCCTTCTATAAGCCTTAATAAACTATCGCCTTGAATGTTACTGGGCTTCCTTTGTGACCCGCCATCGGGGATGACCCGGCCCCTCCTGGGCGGGTCATACCTGGTAGCTATATCCCCAACACAAACCTTGGGAAAATAACTTCCTTAAGCATTTTAATAGAGGTGTTGTGATCAGCACTACTGGTTGGAAGAGCTTCTACCCATTTAGTAACATAATCAACAACAACCAAAATATGTGTATACCCACTAGAGGAAGGAAAAGGTCCCATGTAATCAAATCCCCAAACATCAAATGGTTCAACATCAAGTGAATAATTCATAGGCATTTCTTGACGCTTACCGATATTACCTATTCTTTGGCATTCATCACAAGATAAGACAAACTTACCGGCATCCTTGAAGAGAGTAAGCCAATAAAATCCAGATTGCAATACCTTGTGAGCAATTCTATCTCCAGCATGATGCCCTCCATAAGCTTCAGAGTGACATTTCCATAGGATTTGTCCCTGTTCATGCTCAGGTACACAACGTCTAATAATACAATCTACTCCTTCTTTATAAAGATGTGGGTCATCCCAAAAGTAATGTCTTAAATCATAGAAGAATTTTTCTTTTGTTGATATATAAAACTAGGTGGTAAATATTTAGCAACAATGTAATTAGCATAGTTGGCATACCAATGAGTGTTGTGAGCAACATTTATTACAACTAATTGCTCATCAGGAAAACTATCATCAATAGGTAGTGGGTCATCAAGCACATTTTCAAGCCTAGACAAGTTATCAGCTACGGGGTTCTCAACTCCTTTTCTATTCATGATATATAAATCAAATTCTTGTAGCAAGAGAACCCATTGAATAAGTATAGATTTAGCATCTTTATTTTGCATAAGATATTTAATAGCAACATGATTGGTGTGAACAATTACTTTTGAATCAACAATGTAAGGTCTGAATTTATCACAAGCAAACACCACTACTAAGAATTCTTTTTTAGTAGTAGCATAATTTGGTTGAGCATTGTCTAGAGTTTTACTAGCATAATGAATAACATTCAGTTTCTTATCAGCTCTTTGTCCTAGAACAACACCAACAACATAATCACTAGCATCACACATAATTTCAAAAGGCAAATTCCAATCAGGTGGTTGAACAATAGGTGCAGAAATTAAGGCTTTCTTGAGGGTTTCAAAGGATTCTAAACAATCATCATCAAAAACAAAAGGAATGCCCTTTTGCAAAAGATTCGTAAGAGGCCTAGAAATTTTAGAAAAGTCTTTGATAAATCTCCTATAGAAACCAACATGACCTAGGAAACTATGAATACCTTTGATATCTTTAGGACATGACATTTTCTCAATTGCATCAACCTTAGCTTTGTCCACTTCAATACCTCTTTCAGAAATTTTATGGCCCAAGACAATGCATTCATTAACCATAAAGTGGCACTTCTCCCAATTCAAGACAAGATTTGTTTGTTCACATCTCTGCATAACTTGGTCAAGATTTCTTAAACAATCATCAAAAGACTTCCCATAAACAGAGAAATCATCCATGAAAACGTCAACAATCTTTTCACAGAAGTCAGAGAATATAGCAGTCATACATCTTTGAAAGGTAGCAGGTGCATTGCATAAACCAAAAGGCATACGTCTATAAGCATAAGTTCCAAAGGGACAAGTAAAAGTGGTCTTTTCTTGATCAGGTTGGGAAACAGGTATTTGTGATAAACCAGAATATCCATCACGGAAGCAAAAATGTGTGTGCTTAGATAATCTTTCTAGGATTTGATCAATAAAAGGCAGAGGGTAATGATCTTTTCTAGTTGCTTTGTTTAATTTTCTAAAATCAATTACCATTTTGTAACCTATAACAATTCTTTGTGCAATAAGTTCATTCTTATCATTAGGAACAATAGTAATACCTCCCTTTTTAGGGACACAATGAACAGGACTTGCCCATCTACTATCAGCTATAGGATAGATTATACCTACTTCTAGAAGTTTTAAGATTTCCGTTCTTACCACTTCCTTCATTTTTGGATTTAACTGACATTGGTGATCAACAACGGGTTTAGCATCAGGTTCCATATTAATTTTGTGCTGACATAGAGTGGGACAAATGCCCTTTAAATCATCAAGAGTATATCCAATAGCAGCTCAGTGCTTCTTTAGAACTTTCTATAATCTTTCTTCTTCATGTTTTGAAAGGTTAGCACTAATAATAACAGGATATATCTTCTTCTCATCAAGATAAGCATATTTCAAAGTGTCGGGCAATTGTATTAATTCGAATACAGGATCACCTTTAGGTGGAGGGGGACCTCCTAGAGTTTCAATATGCATATTGTGTTTAAGAAGAGGACGTTGTTGAAAGAAAATCTTATCTATTTCATTTCTTTCATGCATATGTAAATCATTTTCATGGTCTAGCAAATATTGTTCTAAAGGATTAGTAGGTGGTATAGCAATAGAAGCAAGACCAATTAATTCATCTTTACTAAGAAATTCTTTTTCATGAAGTTTTCTACTAAACTTGGAAAAATTAAACTCATGAGACCCATCACCAAAACTAACACCGATAGTTTGTTTCTCATAGTCTATTCTAGCATTAACGGTGTTCAAGAAAGGTCTACCAAAGATAATGGGACAGAAGTCATCTTGTGGGGAACCAAGAACAAGAAAATTAGTAGGGTATTTTATTTTCCCACACAAGACTTCAACATCTCTAACAATCCCAAATAGTGATATAGTGTCTGTATTAGCAAGTTTAATAGTAACATCTATGTCTTCTATCTCTGTGGGTGCTATGTCATTCATGATTTCTTGATATAAGGAATAAGGAATAGCACTCACGCTAGCACCTATGTCACATAAAACATGATAACAGTGATCTCCTATTTTAACTAAGACAACGGGCATGCCAACAACAGGTCTATGTTTATCCTTTTTATCAGGTTTGGCAATTCTAGCAGCTTCTTCACAGAAATAAATAACATGCCAATCTACATTTTCTTCCAAGAGATCCTCAACCATAGCAATACTAGGTTCTCTTTTAATTTGCTCTTCAGGTTTAGGTGTTTTAATATAGCTTTTATTGACCACAGTTGAAACTTTAGCATGTTCCTTTATCCTAACAGGGAAAGGTGGTTTCTCAATATAAGCAGTAGGAACAACTGGATCAACATTATAAATTACAGTTTCTTCTTTAACTGGTACCGGTTCTTTAATTTCTTCTTTAATAGGTGGGTGATATTTAAACCACTTCTCTTTAGGGAGATCAACATGAGTAGCAAATGATTCACAAAAGGAGGCTACTATCTCAGAGTCAAGTCCATATTTAGTGCTAAACTTGGTATTCATAAAAGATTCAACACAATCATACTTAAGTTTAATACCTGACTCTTTACCTTCGTTGAGTTCCCAATCTTCAGAGTTGCATTTAATTCTTTCCAAAAGATCCCACTGGAATTCAATAGTCTTCTTCATAAAAGAACTAGCACAAGAAGTATCAAGCATGGTTTGATCATTATGAGAAATCCGAGCATAAAAATTCTGAATAATAATTTATCTGGAGAGCTCATGATTGGGGCATGAGTTTAACATTGATTTCAACCTCCCCCAAGCTAGAGCGATACTTTCTCCTTCACAAGGCCCAAAATTATATATATAATTCCGATCACGATGAACTAGATGCGTAGGATATTTTTTTTGATGGAACTCCAATGTCAATTGATTCCAATTCCAAGATCCAATGTCATCGCATAGCCTATACCATGCCAATGCTTTTCCCTTCAAAGATAAAGGGAAAACTTTCTTCATAACTTCATCTCTGGGTAAACCTGCAAGCTTGAACAATCCACAAATTTGTTCTACATATATCAAGTGCATATCAGGATGTTCGGTTTCGTCTCCTGCAAAAGGATTAGCTAGCTGTCGTTCTATCATACCCGTAGGAATTTCATATTCAATATTTTCAGTAGGTGCAGTAGGTTGAGGGGTAGCTAATTGTGGTTCCGGTCGAGGTGAAAATGTTGGGGAACGTAGTAATTTCAAAATTTTCCTACGCACACGCAAGATCATGGTGATGCATAGCAACGAGAGGGGAGAGTGTAGTCTACGTACCCTCGTAGACCGACAGTGGAAGCGTTAGCACAACGCGGTTGATGTAGTCGTATGTCTTCATGGCCCGACCGATCAACCACCGAAACTATGGCACCTCTGAGTTCTAGCACACGTTCAACTCGATGACGATCCCCGGACTCCGATCTAGCAAAGTGTCGGGGAAGAGTTCCGTCAGCACGACGGCGTGGTGACGATCTTGATGTTCTACCATCGCAGGGCTTCGCCTAAGGACCGCTACAATATTATCGAGGATTATGGTGGAGGGGGGCACCGCACACGGCTAAGAGAACGATCACGAAGATCAACTTGTGTGTCTAGAGGTGCCCCCCTGCCCCCATATATAATGGAGCAAGGGGGAGGAGGCCGGCCCTAGGAGGGGCGCGCCAGGGAGTAGGATTCCTACTCCTAGTTGGAGTAGGTTTCCTCCTTTCCTAGTCCAACTAGGAGAAGGGGGGAAAGGGGGGAAGAGGGGAAGGAAGGGAGAGAGGGGCCGCGCCCAAAACCCCTTGTCCAATTCGGACTGGGCTTGGGAGGGGCGCGCGCCACCTCCTGGTCCTTCCCACTAAGGCCCATTAAGGCCCATTGCTTCTTCCTCGTATTCCCGTAACTCCCCGGTACCTCCGAAAATACCCGAATCACTCGGAACCTTTCCGATGTCCGAATATAGTCGTCCAATATATCGATCTTTACGTCTCAACCATTTCGAGACTCCTCGTCATGTCCCCGATCTCATCCGGGACTCCGAACTCCTTCGGTACATCAAAACTCATAAACTCATAATATAACTGTCATCGAAACCTTAAGCGTGCGGACCCTACGGGTTCGAGAACAATGTAGACATGACCGAGACACGTCTCCGGTCAATAACCAATAGCGGAACCTGAATGCTCATATTGGCTCCCACATATTCTACGAAGATCTTTATCAGTCAGACCGCATAACAACATACGTTGTTCCCTTTGTCATCGGTATTTTACTTGCCCGAGATTCGATCGTCGGTATCTCAATACCTATTTCAATCTTGTTACCGGCAAGTCTCTTTACTCGTTTCGTAATACATCATCTCGCAATTAACTCATTAGTTGCAATGCTTGCAAGGCTTATGTGATGTGCATTACCGAGAGGGCCCAGAGATACCTCTCCGACAATCTGAGTGACAAATCCTAATCTTAAAATACGCCAACCCAACATGTACCTTTGGAGACACCTGTAGAGCTCCTTTATAATCACCCAGTTACGTTGTGACGTTTGGTAGCACACAAAGTGTTCCTCCGGCAAACGGGAATTGCATAATCTCATAGTCATAGGAACATGTATAAGTCATGAAGAAAGCAATAACAACATACTAAACGATCGGGTGCTAAGCTAATGGGATGGGTCATGTCAATCACATCATTCTCCTAATGATGTGATCCCGTTAATCAAATGACAACTCATGTCTATGGCTAGGAAACATAACCATCTTTGATCAACTGGCTAGTCAAGTAGAGGCATACTAGTGACACTCTGTCTGTCTATGTATTCACACATGTATTATGTTTCCGGTTAATACAATTCTAGCATGAATAATAAACATTTATCATGATATAAGGAAATAAATAATAACTTTATTATTGCCTCTAGGGCATATTTCCTTCAGTCTCCCACTTGCACTAGAGTCAATAATCTAGTTCACATCGCCATGTGATTTAACATCAATAGTTCACATCTTTATGTGGTTAACACCCATAGTTCACATCCACATGTGACCAACACCCAAAGGGTTTACTAGAGTCAGTAATCAAGTTCACATTGCTATGTCATTAACACCCAAAGAGTACTAAGGTGTGATCATGTTTTGTTTGTGAGATAATTTTAGTCAACGGGTCTGTCATATTCAGATCTGTAAGTATTTTGCAAATTTCTATGTCTACAATGCTCTGCACGGAGCTACTTTAGCTAATTGCTCCCACTTTCAATATGTATCCAGATGAAGACTTAGTCATCCAGATCAATGCCAAAACTTGTATCGATGTAACCCTTTTACGACGAACCTTTTGTTACCTCCATAATTGAGAAACATATCATTATTCCACTAAGGATAATTTTGACCGCTGTCCAGTGATCTACTCCTAGATCACTATTGTACTCCCTTGCCAAAATTAGTGTAGGGTATACAATAGGTCTAGTACACAGCATGGCATACTTTATAGAACCTATGGCCAAGGCATAGGGAATGACTTTCATTCTCTTTCTATTTTCTGCCGTGGTCGTGCTTTGAGTCTTACTCAATTTCACACCTTGTAACACAGACAAGAATTCTTTCTTTGACTGTTCCATTTTGAACTAATTCAAAATATTGTCAAGGTATGTACTCATTGAAAAAACTTACCAAGCATCTTGATCTATCTCTATAGATCTTAATGCTCAATATGTAAGCAGCTTCACCGAGGTCTTTCTTTGAAAAAAACTCCTTTCAAACACTCCTTTATGCTTTGCAGAATAATTCTACATTATTTTCGATCAACAATATGTCATTCACATATAATTATCAGAAAATTTGCAGGGCTCCCACTCACTTTCTTGTAAATACAGGCTTCACCGCAAGTCTGTATAAAACTCTATGCTTTGATCAACTCATCAAAGCTTATATTCCAACTCTGAGATGCTTGCACCAGTCCATAGATGGATCGCTGGAGCTTGCACATTTTGTTAACACCTTTAGGATTGACAAAACCTTCTGGTTGCATCATATACAACTCTTCTTTAATAAATCCATTAAGGAATGCAATTTTGTTTATCCATTTGCCAGATTTCATAAATGCGGCAATTGTTAACACGATTCAGACAGACTTAAGCATAGATACGAGTGAGAAACTCTTATCGTAGTCAACACCTTGAACTTGTCGAAAACCTTTTGCGACAATTCTAGCTTTGTAGATAGTAACACTACTATCAGTGTCCGTCTTCCTCTTGAAGATCCATTTAATCTCAATGACTTGCCAAACATCGGGTAAGTCAACCAAAGTCCATACTTTGTTCTCATACATGGATCTCATCTCAGATTTCATGGCCTCAAGCCATTTCGCGGAATCTGGGCTCATCATCGCTTCCTCATAGTTCATAGGCTCGTCATGGTCAAGTAACATGACTTCCAGAACAGCATTACCGTACCACTCTGGTGCGGATCTCACTCTGGTTTACCTACGAAGTTTGGTAGTAACTTGATCTGAAGTTACATGATCATCATCATTAGCTTCCTCACTAATTGGTGTAGTAGTCACAGGAACAGATTTCTGTGATGGACTACTTTCCAATAAGGGAGAAGGTATAATTACGTTATCAAGTTCTACTTTCCTCCCACTCACTTCTTTCGAGAGAAACTCCTTCTCTAGAAAGGATCCATTCCCAGCAACGAATAGGTTGCCTTCGGATCTGTAATAGAAGGTGTACCCAACATTTTTCTTTTTGGGTATCCTATGAAGACGCACTTCTCCGATTTGGGTTTGAGCTTATCAGGTTGAAACTTTTTCACATAAGCATAGCAACCTCAAACTTTTAAGAAATGACAACTTAGGTTTCTTGCCAAACCATAGTTCATACGGTGTCGTCTCAACGGATTTAGATGGTTCCCTATTTAACGTGAATGTAGCTGTCTCTAATGCATAACCCCAAAACAATACTGGTAGATCGGTAAGAGACATCATAGATCGCACCATATCTAATAAAGTACGGTTATGACGTTCGGACACACCATTATGCTGTGGTGTTCCAGGTGGCGTGAGGAGTGAAACTATTTCACATTGTTTTAACTGATGGCCAAACTCGTAACTCAAATATTTTACTTCTGCGATCATATCGTAGAAACTTTTATTTTTGTTACGATGATTCTCCACTTCACTCTCAAATTCTTTGAACTTTTCAAATATTTCAGACTTGTGTTTCATCAAGTAGATATACTCATATCTGCTTAAATCATCTGTGAAGATCAGAAAATAATGATACCTGTCGCGAGCCTCAATATTCATCGGACCACATACATCAGCATGTATGATTTCCAACAAATCTGTTGCTCGCTCCATTGTTCCGAAGAACGGAGTCTTAGTCATCTTGCCCATGAGACATGGTTCGCAAGCATCAACTGATTCATAATCAAGTGATTCCAAAAGCCCATCAAGATGGAGTTTCTTCATGCGCTTTACACCAATATGACCTAAACGGTAGTGCCACAAATAAGTTGCACTATCATTATTAACTTTGCATCTTTTGGTTTCAATATTATGATTATATGTATCACTACGATCGAGATCCAACGAACTATTTTCATTGGGTGTGTAACCATATAAGGTTTTATTCATGTAAACAGAACAACAATTTATTCTCTTACTTAAATGAATAACCGTATTACAATAAACATGATCAAATCATATTCATGCTCAACGCAAACACCAAATAACACTTACTTAGGTTCAACACTAATCCCGAAATTATAGGGAGTGTGCGATGATGATCATATCAATCTTGGAACCAATTCCAACACACATCGTCACTTCACCCTTAACTAGTCTCTGTTTATTCTGCAACTCCCGTTTCGAGTTACTAATCTTAGCAACTGAACTAGTATCAAATACTGAGGGGTTGCTATAAACACTAGTAAAGCATACATCAATAACATGTATATCAAATATACTTATGTTCACTTTGCCATCCTTCTTATCCGCCAAATACTTGGGGCAGTTCTGCTTCCAGTGACCAGTCCCTTTGCAGTAGAAGCACTTAGTCTCAGGCTTAGGACCAGACTTGGGCTTCTTCACTTGAGCAGCAACTTGCTTGCTGTTTTTCTTGAAGTTCCCCTTTTTTTCCTTTGCCCTTTTGAAACTAGTGATCTTGTCAACCATCAACACTTGATGCTCTTTCTTGATTTCTACCTTCATCGATTTCATCATCATGAAAAGCTCGGGATTCGTTTTCGTCATCCCTTGCATACTATAGTTCATCACAAAGTTCTACTAACTTGGTGATGGTGACTAGAGAATTCTGTCAATCACTATCTTATCTGGAAGATTAACTCCCACTTGATTCAAGCGATTGTAGTACCCAGACAATCTGAGCACATGCTTACTAGTTGAGCGATTCTCCTCCATCTTTTAGCTATAGAACTTGTTGGAGACTTCTTCTCTCAACTCGGGTATTTGCTTGAAATATTAACTTCAACTCCTGGAACATCTCGTATGGTCCATGATGTTCAAAACGTCTTTGAAGCCCCGATTCTAACTCGTTAAGCATGGTGCACTAAACTATCAAGTAGTCATCATATTGAGCTAGCCAAACGTTCATAACATCTGCATCTGCTCCTGCAATAGGTCTGTCACCTAGCGGTGCATCAAGGACATAATTCTTCTGTGCAGCAATGAGGATAGTCCTCCGATCACGGATCCAATCCGCATCATTGCTACTAACATCTTTCAACTCAGTTTTCTCTAGGAACATATCAAAAAATAAAATAGGGGAGCTAAACGCGAGCTATTGATCTACAACATAGATATGCTAATACTACCAGGACTAAGTTCATGATAAATTTAAGTTCAATTAATCATATTACTTAAGAACTCCTACTTAGAAAGACATCCCTCTAATCTTCTAAGTGATCACGTGATCCAAATCAACTAAACCATAACCAATCATCACGTGAAATGGAGTAGCTTTCAATGGTGAACATCAATATGTTGATCATATCTACTATATGATTCACGCTCGACCTTTCGGTCTCAGTGTTCCGTGGCCATATCTGCATATGCTAGGCTCGTCAAGTTTAACCTAAGTATTCTGCGTGTGCAAAACTGGCTTGCACCCGTTGTAGATGGACGTAGAGCTTATCACACCCGATCATCACATGGTGTCTGGGCACGACAAACTTTGGCAACGGTGCATACTCAGGGAGAACACTTTTATCTTGAAATTTGCTGAGAGATCATCTTATAATGCTACCGTCAATCAAAGCAAGATAAGATGCATAAAAGATAAACATCATATGCAATCAAAATATGTGATATGATATGGCCATCATCATCTTGCGCCTTTGATTTCCATCTCCAAAGTACTGTCATGATCTCTATCGTCACCGGCATGACACCATGATCTCCATCATCTTGATCTATATCAATGTGTCGTCACGTGGTCGTCTCGCCAACAATTGCTCTTGCAACTATTGCTATCGCATAGCAATAAAGTAAAGCAATTATTTGGCGCTTGCATCTTATGCAATAGAGAGACAACCATAAGGATTTTGCCAGTTGCTGATAACATCAACAAAACATGATCATCTCATACTACAACTTATATCTCATCACGTCTTGACCATATCACATCACAACATGTCCTGCAAAAACAAGTTAGACGTCCTCTACTTTGTTGTTGCAAGTTTTACGTGGCTGCTACGGGCTTAGCAAGAACCAATCTTACCTACGCATCAAACCCACAACGATAGTTTGTCAAGTTGGTGCTGTTTTAACCTTCGCAAGGACCGGGCGTAGCCACACTCGGTTCAACTAAAGTTGGAGAAACTGACACCCGCCAGCCACCTGTGTGCAAAGCACATCGGTAGAACCAGTCTCGCGTAAGCGTACGCGTAATGTCGGTCCGGGCCGCTTCATCCAACAATACCGCCGAACCAAAGTATGACATGCTGGTAAGCAGTATGACTTATATCGCCCACAACTCACTTGTGTTCTACTCATGCATATAACATCAACACATAAAACCTAGGCTCGGATGCCACTATTGGGGAACGTAGTAATTTCAAAATTTTCCTACGCACACACAAGATCATGGTGATGCATAGCAACGAGAGGGGAGAGTGTAGTCTACGTACCCTCGTAGACCGACAGCGGAAGCGTTAGCACAACGCGGTTGATGTAGTCATACGTCTTCACGGCCCGACCGATCAAGCACCGAAACTACGGCACCTCCGAGTTCTAGCACACGTTCAGCTCGATGACGATCCCCGGACTCCGATCCAGCAAAGTGTCGGGGAAGAGTTCCGTCAGCATGACGGCGTGGTGACAATCTTGATGTTCTACCATCGCAGGGCTTCGCCTAAGCACCGCCACAATATTATCGAGGATTATGGTGGAGGGGGGCACCGCACACGGCTAAGAAAACGATCACGAAGATCAACTTGTGTGTCTAGAGGTGCCCCCTGCCCCCGTATATAAAGGAGCAAGGGGGAGGAGGCCGGCCCTAGGAGGGGTGCGCCAAGGAGTAGGATTCCTACTCCTAGTTGGAGTAGGTTTCCTCCTTTCCTAGTCCAACTAGGAGAAGGGGGGAAGGGGGAAAGAGGGGAAGAGAAGGGAGAGAGGGGTCGCGCCCCAAACCCCTTGTCCAATTCAGACTGGGCTTGGGAGGGGCGCGCGCCACCTCCTGGTCCTTCCCACTAAGGCCCATTAAGGCCCATTGCTTCTTCCTTGTATTCCCGTAACTCCCCAGTACCTCTGAAAATACCCGAATCACTCAGAACCTTTCCGATGTCCGAATATAGTCGTCCAATATATCGATCTTTACGTCTCGACCATTTCGAGACTCCTCGTCATGTCCCCGATCTCATCCGGGACTCCGAACTCCTTCGGTACATCAAAACTCATAAAC
Organism: Triticum aestivum; assembly: GCF_018294505.1. Lineage (NCBI taxonomy): Eukaryota > Viridiplantae > Streptophyta > Magnoliopsida > Poales > Poaceae > Triticum > Triticum aestivum. The sequence continues at coordinate 140,355,978 of NC_057800.1, forward strand.
TCATAATATAGCTGTCATCGAAACCTTAAGCGTGCGGACCCTACGGGTTCGAGAACAATGTAGACATGACCGAGACACGTCTCCGGTCAATAACCAATAGTGGAACCTGGATGCTCATATTGGCTCCCACATATTCTATGAAGATCTTTATCGGTCAGGCCGCATAACAACATCCGTTGTTCCCTTTGTCATCGGTATGTTACTTGCCCGAGATTCGATCGTAGGTATCTCAATACCTAGTTCAATCTCGTTACCGGCAAGTCTCTTTACTCGTTTCGTAATACATCATCTCGCAACTAACTCATTAGTTGCAATGCTTGCAAGGCTTATGTGATGTGCATTACCGAGAGGGCCCAGAGATACCTCTCCGACAATCGGAGTGACAAATCCTAATCTCGAAATACGCCAACCCAACATGTATCTTTGGAGACACCTGTAGAGCTCCTTTATAATCACCCAGTTATGTTGTGACGTTTGGTAGCACACAAAGTGTTCCTCCGGCAAACGGGAATTGCATAATCTCAGTCATAGGAACATGTATAAGTCATGAAGAAAGCAATAGCAACATACTAAACGATCGGGTGCTAAGCTAATGGAATGGGTCATGTCAATCACATCATTCTCCTAATGATGTGACCCCGTTAATCAAATGACAACTCATGTCTATGGCTAGGAAACATAACCATCTTTGATCAACATGCTAGTCAAGTAGAGGCATACTAGTGACACTCTGTTTGTCTATGTATTCACACATGTATTATGTTTCCGGTTAATACAATTCTAGCATGAATAATAAACATTTATCATGATATAAGGAAACAAATAATAACTTTATTATTGCCTCTAGGGCATATTTCCTTCAGAAAATACCCCGAACAAACCCCTCAAAGGATTATTTTCCATAGCAACAAGTGACAGTAAATTTCAGCACACTATATAAATGTTTCCTTACCAAATTCCACTTACCAAAGGCGCTTCACTCCCCGGCAATGGAGCCAGAAAATAGCCTTGATGACCCACAAGTATAGGGGATCAATTGTAGCTCTTTTCGATAAGTAAGAGTGTCGAACCCAACAAGGAGCAGAAGGAAATGACAAGTGGTTTCCAGCAAGGTAATGTTTGCAAGTGCTGAAATTGTAAGTAGCAGAGTAGTTTGATAGCAAGATAATTTGTAACGAGCAAGTAACGACAATAGTAGCAAAAGTGCAGCAAGGTAGACCAATCCTTTTGAGGCAAAGGAAAATCCAAATGGTTTCTTATGATAAGCAAAGCATTCTTGAGGGTACACAGGATTTTCATCTAGTCACTTTCACCATGTTGGTTTGATTCATGTTCGCTACTTTGAGAATTTGCTATGTGGGTGGACCGGTGCTTAGGTGTTATTCTTACTTGAACAAACCTCCTACTTATGATTAACCCTCCCGCAAGCATCCACAACTACGAGAAAAGTATTAAGAATAAATTCTAACCATAGCATTAAACTTTTGGATCCAATCGGTCCCTTATGCAATAGCGCATAAACTGGGGTTTAAGCTTCTGTCACTCTCGCAACCCATCATCTAATTGCTACTCCACAATGCATTCCCTTAGGCCCAAATATGGTGAAGTGTCATGTAGGCGACGTTCACATGACACCAGTAAGGGAATCATAACATGCATACTATCAAAATATCGAACACATATCAAGTTCACATGATTACTTGTAACATGATTTCTCCCATGACGTCAAGAACAAAAGTAAATACTCATAAATGATAATCATGCTCAAGATTAGAGGGGTATTAAATAGCATATTGGATATGAACATATAATCTTCCACCAAATAAACCATATAGTAATCAACTACAAGATGTAATCAACACTACTAGTCACCCACAAGCACCAATCTATAGTTCCAGTAACAAGATTGAACACAAGAGATGAACTAGGGTTTGAGATGAGATGGTGCTGTTGAAGATGTTGATGGATACTTCCCTCCCCAAGATGGGAGAGTTGTTGGTGATGATGACGACGATGATTTCCCCCTTCGGGAGGGAGAGAATCGCTCCGCCGGAGGGCAAAAGTGCTCCTGTCCAAGTTCCGCCTCGAGACGATGGCGCTCCGTCCTGAAAGTCCTCTCCTTATTTTTTCTTGGTCAAAATGACTTATATACTAGAAGATGGGCACCGAAGGTGGGCCTGGGTGAGCACAACCCACCAGGGCGCGCCTGGGCTCCCTGGCGCGCCGAGGTGGGTTGTGCCCACCTGGTGGGCCCCCCATGGTACTTATTTGCTCCAATATTCTTCATATATTCCATAAAAATTCTGCATGAAGTTTCATCTTGTTTGGAGTTGTGTATAATAGGTAGCTTGACGTAGCTTTTCCAGGTCCAGATTTCTAGCTGCCAAAATTCTCCCTCTTTGCGTATACCTTGCATATTATGAGTGAAAAGGCATTAGAATTACTCCAAAAAGCATAATATGGATAAAACATCATAAATAATAGTAGGAAAACATGATGCAAAATGGATGTATCAATTGCTCTGTTATTTATTGTGTTCCCGCTCCGTTACTTCTTTCTGGTAGACCTCGAGAACGCTGCCGATACCCCTGTGATCGACTAAATCGACGATGACCCCTCCTTCTTGCCAGAGCTTCCAGGCAACCCCCCCCCCCCCCGTTGATCAACCCGATATCACCTATTCTTTCTCTCCACTGCTTGCATTAGAGTAGTGTAGCATGTTACTGCTTTCGGTTAATCCTATCACTACTGGAATCTGGCAATTTGCCGTCTGCCAGCTGACGGCAAAGAGCCTCTTTGCCATCCGCTTCCACAAAGCGGATGACAAAGAAAGTGCGGATGGCAAAAAGCCTATTTTCCGTCAGCTGCTTCTTTGCCGTCAGCCAACTGACGGCAAAGAGCTAGAAGGCAGACGGCAAAGGGCCAGGTGGGCCCCACAGGGCACGGTGTGGCTAGGTCAGGTTCTTTGCCATCCGCCGGCGGATGGCAAAGAGGAGACGTGGGCCAACCCTAAACAGACGCCCTCTTTGCCGTCTGCTAGCAGACGACAAAGAAGGCCCACTTAACAGACTGAGCCGTCTCCCCTCTCTATCTCTTTCTGTGTCACCCTCCCGCGCGCCCGCCTCTCTCCTCCCCCACTACTCTGCCGCCGTCGCCGCCCGCCAGCCCCGCCCCCCGACCCAGCCCCCGCCGCCATCCAGCCCTCTGTTGGGGAACGTTGCAGAAAACAAAATTTTTGCTACGGTTTCACCAAGATCCATCTATGAGTTCATCTAGCAACGAGTGATCGGATTGCATCTACATACCTTTGTAGATCACGCGTGGAAGCGTTCAAAGAACGGGGATGAGGAAGTCGTACTCGACGTGATCCAAATCACCGGAGATCCTAGCGCCGAAAGGACGGCACCTCCACGTTCAACACACGTACGGTCAGCGTGACGTCTCCTCCTTCTTGATCCAGCAAGGGGGAAGGAGAGGTTGATGAAGATCCAGCAGCACGACGGTGTGGTGGTGGATGCAGCAGTCACCGCAGCAGGGCTTCGCCGTTCTACTGCAAGAGGGAGAGGTGTAGCAGGGGAGAGGGAGGCACCAAGACTTCAGGGTGCGGCTTCCCTCCCTCCCCCCCTTTATATAGGCCCCCTAGGGGTGCGCCGGCCCTAGGAGATGGGATCTCCTAGGGGGGGCGGCGGCCAAGGGGGAGGAGTGCCCCCCAAGGCAAGTGGAGGCGCCCCCTCGCCTAGGGTTCCCAACACTAGGCGCATGGGGGGCCCAAGGGGGGGCGCACCAGCCCACTATGGGCTGGTTCCCCTCCCCACTTCAGCCCATGGGGCCCTCCGAGATGGGTGGCCCCACCAGGTGGACCCCCGGGACCCTTCCGGTGGTCCCGGTACAATACCGGTGACCCGCGAAACTCTCCCGATGGCCGAAACTGCACTTCCTATATATAATTCTTCACCTCCGGACCATTCCGGAACTCCTCGTGACGTCCGGGATCTCATTCGGGACTCCGAACAACTTTAGGGTTACTACATATTATATCTCTACAACCCTAGCGTCACCGAACCTTAAGTGTGTAGACCCTACGGGTTCGGGAGACATGTAGACATGACCGAGATGGCTCTCCGGTCAATAACCAACAGCGGGATCTGGATACCCATGTTGGCTCCCAGATGCTCCTCGATGATCTCATCGGATGAACCACGATGTCGAGGATTCAAGCAACCCCGTATACAATTCCCTTTGTCAATCGGTACGTTACTTGCCCGAGATTCGATCGTCGGTATCCCAATACCTCGTTCAATCTCGTTATCGGTAAGTCACTTTACTCGTACCGTAATGCATGATCCCGTGACCAGACACTTGGTCACTTTGAGCTCATTGTGATGATGCATTACCGAGTGGGCCCAGAGATACCTCTCCGTCATACGGAGTGACAAATCCCAGTCTTGATCCGTGTCAACCCAACAGACACTTTCGGAGATACCCGTAGTATACCTTTATAGTCACCCAGTTACGTTGTGACGTTTGGTACACCCAAAGCACTCCTATGGTATCCGGGAGTTACACGATCTCATGGTCTAAGGAAAAGATACTTGACATTGGAAAAACTCTAGCAAACGAACTATACGATCTTGTGCTATGTTTAGGATTGGGTCTTGTCCATCACATCATTCTCCTAATGATGTGATCTCATTATCAATGGCATCCAATGTCCATAGTCAGGAAACCATGACTATCTGTTGATCAACGAGCTAGTCAACTAGAGGCTTACTAGGGACATGTTGGTGTCTATGTATTCACACATGTATTACGATTTCCGGATAACACAATTATAGCATGAATAAAAGACAATTATCATGAACAAGGAAATATAATAATAATCCTATTATTATTGCCTCTAGGGCATATTTCCAACAGTCTCCCAGTTGCACTAGAGTCAATAATCTAGTTACATTGTGATGAATCAAACACCCATGGAATTCTGGTGTTGATCATGTTTTGCTCTAGGGAGAGGTTTAGTCAACGGATCTGCTACATTTAGGTCCGTATGTACTTTACAAATATCTATGTCTCCATCTTGAACTTTTTCGCGAATGGAGTTGAGGCGACGCTTGATGTGCCTGGTCTTCTTGTGAAACCTGGGCTCCTTGGCAAGTGCAATAGCTCTAGTGTTGTCACATAAGAGTTTGATCGGCCCCGACGCATTGGGTATGACTCCTAGGTCGGTGATGAACTCCTTCACCAAAATTGCATCATGCGCTGCCTCCGAGGCTGCCATGTACTCCGCTTCACATGTAGATCCTGCCACGACGCTCTGCTTGCAACTGCACCAGCTTACTGCCCCACCATTCAAAATATACACGTATCCGGTTTGTGACTTAGAGTCATCCAGATCTGTGTCGAAGCTAGCGTCGACGTAACCCTTTACGACGAGCTCTTCGTCACCTCCATAAACGAGAAACATTTCCTTAGTCCTTTTCAGGTACTTCAGGATATTCTTGACCGCTGTCCAGTGTTCCTTGCCGGGATTACTTTGGTACCTACCTACCAAACTTACGGCAAGGTTTACATCAGGTCTGGTACACAGCATGGCATACATAATAGAACCTATGGCTGAGGCATAGGGGATGACACTCATCTCTTCTATATCTTCTGCCATGGTCGGACATTGAGCTGAGCTCAATTTCACACCTTGCAACACAGGCAAGAACCCCTTCTCAGACTGATCCATATTGAACTTCTTCAATATCTTATCAAGGTATGTGCTTTGTGAAAGACCTATGAGGTGTCTTGATCTATCTCTATAGATCTTGATGCCTAATATATAAGCACCTTCTCCAAGGTCCTTCATTGAAAAACTCTTATTCAAGTAGGCCTTAATGCTGTCCAAAAGCTCTATATCATTTCCCATCAAAAGTATGTCATCTACATATAATATGAGAAATGCTACAGAGCTCCCACTCACTTTCTTGTAAACGCAAGCTTCTCCATAAGTCTGCATAAACCCAAATGCTTTGATCATCTCATCAAAATGAATGTTCCAACTCCGAGATGCTTGCACCAGCCCATAAATCGAGCGTTGGAGCTTGCACACCTTGTCAGCATTCTTAGGATCGACAAAACCTTCCGGCTGCATCATATACAATTCTTCCTTAAGGAAACCATTAAGGAATGCCATTTTGACGTCCATTTGCCATATCTCATAATCATAGAATGCGGCAATTGCTAACATGATTCGGACGGACTTCAACTTCGCTACCGGTGAGAAAGTCTCATCGTAGTCAACCCCTTGAACTTGTCGATAACCCTTAGCGACAAGCCGAGCTTTATAGATGGTCACATTACCATCCGCGTCTGTCTTCTTCTTAAAGATCCATTTATTTTCTATGGCTCTCCGCTCAACGGGCAAGTCAGTCAAAGTCCATACTTCATTTTCATACATGGATCCTATCTCGGATTTCATGGCTTCCAGCCATTTTTCGGAATCCGGGCCCGCCATCGCTTCTTCATAGTTCGAAGGTTCACCGTTGTCTAACAACATGATTTCCAAGATAGGGTTTCCATACCACTCTGGCGCGGAACGTGTCCTTGTGGACCTACGAAGTTCAGTAGCAACTTGATCTAAAGTTTCATGATCATCATCATTAACTTCCTCTCTAGTCGGTGCAGGCACCACAGGAACATTTTCCTGAGTTGCGCCACTTTCCGGTTCAAGAGGTAATACTTCATCAAGTTCTACTTTCCTCCCACTCACTTCTTTCGAGAGAAACTCCTTCTCTAGAAAGGATCCATTCTTGGCAACAAAGATCTTGCCTTCGGATCTGAGGTAGAAGGTATACCCAATAGTTTCTTTAGGGTATCCTATGAAGACGCATTTTTCCGACTTGGGTTCGAGCTTTTCAGGTTGAAGTTTCTTGACATAAGCATCGCATCCCCAAACTTTTAAAAACGATATCTTAGGTTTGTTCCCAAACCATAATTCATACGGTGTCGTCTCAGCGGATTTTGACGGAGCCCTATTTAAAGTGAATGCGGCAGTCTCTAAAGCATAGCCCCAAAATGATAGCGGTAAATCGGTAAGAGACATCATAGATCGCACCATATCTAATAGAGTGCGATTACGACGTTCGGACACACCATTACGCTGAGGTGTTCCAGACGGCGTGAGTTGTGAAATTATTCCACATTTTCTTAAGTGTGTGCCAAATTCGTGACTCAAGTATTCTCCTCCACGATCTGATCGCAAGAACTTGGTTTTCCTGTCACGTTTATTCTCAACCTCACTCTGAAATTCCTTGAACCTTTCAAAGGTCTTAGACTTGTGTTTCATTAAGTAGACATACCCATATCTACTCAAGTCATCAGTGAGGGTGAGAACATAATGATAGCCACCGCGAGCCTCAACACTCATTGGACCGCACACATTAGTATGTATGATTTCCAAGAAGTTGGTTGCTCGCTCCATTGTTCCTGAGAACGGAGTCTTGGTCATTTTACCCATGAGGCATGGTTCGCACGTGTCAAATGATTCATAATCAAGAGACTCTAAAAGTCCATCTGCATGGAGCTTCTTCATGCGTTTGACACCTATGTGACCAAGGCGGTAGTGCCACAAGTATGTGGGACTATCATTATCAACCTTACATCTTTTGGTATTCACACTATGAATATGTGTAGCATTACGCTCGAGATTCATTAAGAATAAACCATTCACCATCGGAGCATGACCATAAAACATATCTCTCATATAAATAGAACAACCATTATTCTCGGATTTAAATGAGTAGCCATCTCGTATTAAATGAGATCCTGATACAATGTTCATGCTCAAACTTGGCACTAAATAACAATTATTGAGGTTCAAAACTAATCCCGTAGGTAAATGTAGAGGTAGCATGCCGACAGCGATCACATCGACCTTGGAACCATTCCCGACGTGCATCGTCACCTCGTCCTTCGCCAGTCTCCGCTTATTCCGCAGCTCCTGCTTTGAGTTACAAATGTGAGCAACCGCACCGGTATCAAATACCCAGGAGCTACTACGAGTACTGGTAAGGTACACATCAATTACATGTATATCACATATACCTTTCGTGATGCCGGCCTTCTTGTCCACTAAGTATTTGGGGCAGTTCCGCTTCCAGTGACCACTTCGCTTGCAATAAAAACACTCAGTCTCGGGCTTGGGTCCATTCTTTGGCTTCTTCCCGGCAGCTTGCTTGCCGGGCGCGGCAACTCCCTTGCCGTCCTTCTTGAAGTTCTTCTTACCCTTGCCTTTCTTGAACTTAGTGGTTTTATTCACCATCAACACTTGATGTTCCTTTTTGACTTCTACCTCTGCTGATTTCAGCATTGCAAATACTTCAGGAATGGTCTTTTCCATCCCCTTCATATTGAAGTTCATCACAAAGCTCTTGTAGCTCGGTGGAAGCGACTGAAGGATTCTGTCAATGACCGCGTCATCCGGGAGATTAACTCCCAACTGAGTCAAGCGGTTATGTAACCCAGACATAGTGAGTATGTGCTCACTGACAGAACTGTTTTCCTCCATCTTACATCTGAAGAACTTGTCAAAGACTTCATATCTCTCGACCCGGGCATGAGCTTGAAAAACCATTTTCAGCTCTTCGAACATCTCATATGCTCCGTGTCTCTCAAAACGCTTTTGGAGCCCCAGTTCTAAGCTGTAAAGCATGCCGCACTAAACGAGGGAGTAATCATCGGTACGTGTCTGCCAAGCGTTCATAACGTCTTGTTCTGCAGGGAGAATAGGTGCGTCACCTAGCGGTGCTTGTAGGACATAATCTTTCTTGGTAGCTGTGAGGATGATCCTCAGGTTCCGGACCCAGTCCGTATAGTTGCTGCCATCGTCTTTCAGCTTGGTTTTCTCTAGGAACGCGTTGAAGTTGAGGACAACGTTGGCCATTTGATCTACAATACATGTTGTAAAGATTTTAGACTAAGTTCATGATAATTAAGTTCATCTAAATCAAATTATTCAATAAACTCCCACTCAGATAGACATCCCTCCAGTCATCTAAGTATAACATGATCCGAGTTAACTAGGCCGTGTCCGACCATCACGTGAGACGGACTAGTCAACATCGGTGAACATCTTCATGTTGATCGTATCTTCTATACGACTCATGCTCGACCTTTCGGTCTTCTGTGTTCCGAGGCCATGTTTGTACATGCTAGGCTCGTCAAGTCAACCTAAGTGTTTGCATGTGTAAATCTGTCTTACACCCGTTGTATGTGAACGTTGGAATCTATCACACCCGATCATCATGTGGTGCTTCGAAACAACGAACTGTCGCAACAGTGCACAGTTAGGGGGAATACTTTCTTGAAATTATTATGAGGGATCATCTTATTTACTCCCTCCATTTTTGTATACAAGGCCACTATCAAAAATACAATTTGCATCTATACAAGGCCACTAACACAAATCGATGTAAAATTGATGAGGTTTGCCTTGTACTAGCAACCGAAGGCATTAATACCTCATGCATGCATGCGGGAGTGAGATAATTGATTTGCATGCACCATATTAATCAACCAACAAGGAGTGAGAGAGTTGTCTTGTTGTGTGTTGGAGAGAAAAACACACATTAATTAACACGTCAAGCAAGAAGAAAAGACTAGTTTTCAACATTGGTTTAAGTACCCATTAATTTCTACCTTGGTACCTGTAATATGGGTTTGTGGCCTTGTATACAAAAATGGAGGGAGTACTACCGTCGTTCTAAGTAAACAAGATGCAAAAACATGATAAACATCACATGCAATCAAATAATAATAGTGACATGATATGGCCAATATCACATAGCTCCTTTGATCTCCATCTTGGGGCTCCATGATCATCTTGTCACTGGCATAACACCATGATTTCCATCATCATGATCTCCATCATCGTGTCTCCATGAAGTTGCTCTCTAACTATTACTTCTACTACTATGGCTAACATGTTTAGCAATAAAGTAAAGTAATTTACATGGCGTTTCTCAATGACACGCAGGTCATACAAAAAATAAAGACAACTCCTATGGCTCCTGACGGTTGTCATACTCATCGACATGCAAGTCGTGATTCCTATTACAATAGCATGAACATCTCATACATCACATATATATCATTCATCATTCATCACAACTTTGGCCATATCACATCACAAAACACTTGCTGCAAAAACAAGTTAGACGTCCTCTAATTGTTGTTGCAAGTTTTACGTGGCTGCAATAGGGTTCTAGCAAGAACGTTTTCTTACCTACGTGAAAGCCACAACGTGATTTGTCAACTTCTATTTACCCTTCATAAGGACCCTTTTCATTGAATTCGCTCCAACTAAAATGGGAGAGACAGACACCCGCCAGCCACCTTATGCAACTAGTGCATGCCAGTCGGTGGAACCGGTCTCACGTAAGCGTACGTGTAAGGTTGGTCCGGGCCGCTTCATCCCACAATACTACTGAAGCAAAATAAGACTAGTGGCGGCAAGAAAGTTGACAACATCTACGCCCACAACAAATTGTGTTCTACTCGTGCAAAGAGAACTACGCATAGACCTAGCTCTAATACCACTATTGGGGAATGTTGCAGAAAACAAAAATTTTCCTACGGTTTCACCAAGATCCATCTATGAGTTCATCTAGCAATGAGTGACCAGATTGCATCTACATACCTTTGTAGATCACGCGTGGAAGCGTTCAAAGAACGGGGATGAGAAAGTCGTACTCGACGTGATCCAAATCACCGGAGATCCTAGCGCCGAACGGACGGCACCTCCGCGTTCAACACACGTACGGTCAGCGTGACATCTCCTCCTTCTTGATCCAGCAAGGGGGAAGGAGAGGTTGATGAAGATCCAGCAGCACGACGGCGTGGTGGTGGATGCAGCAGTCACCGCAGCAGGGCTTCGCCGCAGAGGGAGAGGTGTAGCAGGGGAGGGGGAGGCACTAAGACTTCAGGGTGCGGCTGCCCTCCCTCCCCCCTTTATATAGGCCCCCTAGGGGTGCGCCGGCCCTAGGAGATGGGATCTCCTAGGGGGGGGCGGCGACCAAGGGGGAGGAGTGCCCCCAAGGCAAGTGGAGGCACCCCCTCCCCTAGGGTTCCCAACCCTAGGCGCATGGGGGGCCCAAGGGGGGGCGCACCAGCCCACTATGAGATGGTTCCCCTCCCCACTTCAGCCCATGGGGATCTCCGGGATGGGTGGCCCCACCCGGTGGACCCCCGGGACCCTTCCGGTGGTCCCGGTACAATACCGGTGACCCCCGAAACTCTCCCGATGGCCGAAACTGCACCTCCTATATATAATTCTTCACCTCCGGACCATTCCGGAACTCCTCGTGACGTCCGGGATCTCATCCGAGACTCCGAACAACTTTCGGGTTACTGCATATTATATCTCTACAACCCTAGCGTCACCGAACCTTAAGTGTGTAGACCCTACGGGTTCGGGAGACATGTAGACATGACCGAGACGGCTCTCCGGTCAATAACCAACAGCGGGATCTGGATACCCATGTTGGCTCCCACATGCTCCTCGATGATCTCATCGGATGAACCACGATGTCGAGGATTCAAGCAACCCCATATACAACCCCCTTTGTCAATCGGTACGTTACTTGCCCGAGATTTGATCGTCGGTATCCCAATACCTCGTTCAATCTCGTTACCGGCAAGTCACTTTACTCGTACCGTAATGCATGATCCCGTGACCAGACACTTGGTCACTTTGAGCTCATTGTGATGATGCATTACCGAGTGGGCCCAGAGATACCTCTCCGTCATACGGAGTGACAAATCCCAGTCTTGATCCGTGTCAACCCAACAGACACTTTTGGAGATACCCATAGTATACCTTTATAGTCACCCAGTTACGTTGTGACGTTTGGTATACCCAAAGCACTCCTACGGTATCCGGGAGTTACACAATCTCATGGTCTAAGGAAAAGATACTTGACATTGGAAAAACTCTAGCAAACGAACTATACGATCTTGTGCTATGTTTAGGATTGGGTCTTGTCCATCACATCATTCTCCTAATGATGTGATCTCGTTATCAATGACATCCAATGTCCATACTTAGGAAACCATGACTATCTGTTGATCAACGAGCTAGTCAACTAGAGGCTTACTAGGGACATGTTGGTGTCTATGTTTTCACACATGTATTACGATTTCCGGATAACACAATTATAGCATGAATAAAAGAAAATTATCATGAACAAGGAAATATAATAATAATCCTTTTATTATTGCCTCTAGGGCATATTTACAACACCCTCCCCGCCCCCGCGCCCCGTCACCCCGCCGCCCCGCCGCGCCCATCGCCGGGCCGCCCCGGTGCCGGACCCCTTCCCGCGGCCCTGCGCCGCCCCGCCCCGCTGCCTCCCTCCTCCCCGCGGCCCCTATGCCGCCTCGCCCCACCGGCCGACCTCGCCCTCCACCGGCGATCCCCTGCAGGTTTGTTCTTCCCCCCTTTTCTTAGTTTAGTTTTTTTAGTTTCTTTTAGTTTAGTTTCTGCTTTAGTTTTAGTTTTAGTTTAGTTTTATTTTCAGTTTAGTTTTAGTTTTAGTTTATTTTATTTTAGTTTATTTTAGATTAGTTTTAGTTTTAGTTTAGAAGAAGAAGAGGAGTAGAAGGAGGAGGAGGAGGGAGGAATAGGAGGAGGGAGAAGAAGAAAGAAGAAGAAGAAGAAGAAGAAGAAGAAGAAGAAGAAGAAGAAGAAGAAGAAGAAGAAGAAGAAGAAGAAGAAGAAGAAAAGAAAAAGAAGAGAAGAAGGAAAGGAAAAAAGAGGGCGCCCGGGGACGAGCGAGTTAGGGGTTCCTCGGTGTCGATGGAACCCTGAATAGCAAGTATCGTTAGTGCGAGATACATGTGGCCGTCGGTGTCGAATACTACATCCATGTCCCACAAGTGACGCCAACGTCCGGCATCCCAAAGCAACCATTCTCGGCGTCAATGGCAGTCGAACACCATTGCGATTTTGTCTGGAAGCCTGTGCGATGACGATTAAAAGGCAAGTGTTGAAACTTGAAACACCCAAACTGACTCAAGTCGGTTTGGTTGTTTGAAATTTCAAAACTTGGCTTTAATCCTCATCGCAGAGGCTGCCAGACAAATTCGCCAAGGTGTTCGACCGACATCGGCCACCGGAACTATTGTTTCGGGACGCCGGGCGTCGGCTTCACTTGTGGGATGTGGATCTAGTGTTCAACGCCGAGCGCCACATGTATCTCGCACCGATGATATCTTGCATAGCCTGTCTTTACGACTACTGTTGTTACCTTTACCTGCAATCCTAAATGCTTAGTATAGGATGCTAGTTTATCATTAGTGGCCCTACATTCTTGTCCATCTGCCAAGCTATACTATCGTCCCATGATCACTCGGGAGGTGATCACGCGTATATACTTATATACATAATATATGATACTTGTGGTGACTAAAGTCGGGTCGGCTCATAGAGTACCCGCGAGTGATTCACGGATTGGGGGCTGAAAGGACATTTGTCTCGACGGCCCTCTAGGTGGATCTTTGTGGCAGAGCGATAGGGCAGGTTGAGACCACCTAGGTGAGAGGTGGGCCTGGCCCCTGGTCGATGTCCGCGGTTACATCAATTAACACGCTAGCTTAACAAGATCTTGGTATTTAATCTGAGTCTGGCTACGAGCCTATACGCACTAACCAACTACGCGGGAATAGTTATGGGCACTCGACATTGTGGTATCAGCCGAAGCCTTCTTGACGTCAGCGACTGAGCGGCGCGCGCCGGGTTGGACTGGAACGCCTGCTCTTGTATAAGGGAGGCTAGGTCTGCTCACCAACCGCGTACGCAACATGCAGGTGTGCAACAGGTGATGGGCCTAGACCCCTGCGCGCATAGGATTTAGACCGGCTACTGACCTCTCAGTTGAGCCTAGGAAGGGCTATGACATGTTGATCTTCCGAGGCCGGACATGACCCAGGAAAGTGTGCCCGACCAGAGGGACCGAGCGTGTTGGGTAATGTGGTGCACCCCTGCAGGGAAGTTTATCTATTCGAATAGTCGTGTCCCTTGGTAAAAGGATGACCCAGAGTTGTACTTCAACCTTGTGACAACTAGAACCGGATACTTAATAAAACACACCCTTTTAAGTGCCAGATACAACACGGTGACCACTCTCTCACAGGGTGATGAGGAGAGGATCGTTGGGTAGGATTATGCTATACGATGATACTTGGTGAACTTACCATCTACTCTCTTCTATATGCTTCAACATGGAGGCTGCCAGAAGCACAGTCTTCGATAGGATTAGCTATCACCCTCTTATTCCGGCATTCTGTAGTTCAGTCCACAGATACTACCCATTTCATTGATAAAATGCATATGTAGTGTAGATCCTTGCTTGCGAGTACTTTGGATGGTACTCACGGTTACTTTGATCCCCCCTTTCCCCCTTTCTATACCAGCTTGTTGCGACCAGATGTTGGAGCCCAGGAGCCAGACGCCACCTACTCCTACTACACCGGAGTTGCCTACTACTACGTGTAGCTGCCGCCGATGACCAGGAGTAGTTTAGGAGGATCCCAGGCATGAGGCCTGCGCCTCTTTCGATCTGTATCCCAGTTTGTGCTAGCCATCTTGTCATGGTTTTGTCACGGCAGATGTCCTAGAGAAAGGACTTAGTCGTGGAGCCATCGCGACGGGTTAGCTTGAAGGGGTTAAAGCGGACACAAGGACGCAAGAGAGTTTATACTAGTTCGGCCCCTTCGATGAAGGTAAAAGCCTACGTCTAGTTGTGATGGAATTGATGGGGTTTCAATGACTAGGGAGCAAACAAGCTTCGCCTATGTCTCGAGTTGTTGTCTGTTGTCCTCGAACCGCCGCCGGGTCGTCCCCTTATATACACGGGCGACTCCCATCAGCTTACGGAGTCCCAATACCGGCTCATAGATGTGTCCGGTTTGGTCTCTACTTATTCCTAACTTACAATACAAGTTAATTACTAACGCCGGTTTACGGCTACAGGCCTTGAACCGGCCATGGGCCTTGAGCCCTCCTCTGTCTTCTTGGGCTTTAACATACTTAACTACTGATGAAGTAACCCGGCCCAGATAGGCCGGTTTACGCCCAGTAGTAATATCCCCAACATTAGGCCCAGATTGATTTGAATGGGTTCATGTCAATCCTTTAACAAAAGCTTCATCTTCAACATCTTCTCGTAAATTGGTAAACCGCCATGAAGTCATTTTCTTTGATTGCTGTAAACCAGAGTGACGTCACCTGTCATAACGAAGCTATCCATTATGCTTCTTTGTTTAATAGATCGGTGGAAATCGAGGCGATAGCTCTGTTTCGTGGCTCCTTGATTGTCGCGCCTGACACATGTTCTTTCGCCTTATAAATAGGACCGAAGGGTTATTTATTTTCTCCTTCCGTGCCTTCTTCGTCTTCCTCGCGTCGCCAGCCTCGGAGCTCCACCGCCGCCGTCGACTTCTGCCTCAACCTTGGCCGCTGCATCAACCTAAGCGCACCAGAGTATCACGGCAACCTTCCGCATCTTCCTCAGCTCCGGTAAATCTTCCATCCTTTCCCCTGCAGATCTGACCTAGGGTTTCGCAGTTCTTCAATGTTCATCGCCTGCCTCTTGCTCATAGGGTAGATCTTTAGATGGCTCCGCAGATCTTTATTCTGTGTAATGGTAGCTGTTTATCCTTCGCCTTCGCTTGCACATCTCAAAACCATAGATTTGTATGTACGTCTTGTTCATTGATTCGGTACTGCTCCGTTAGGACCTCTGAATATTTATCTTTTTTCTGAACTTGCTTCAGATCCATCGCTGTAGAGAAATCTTACGAAATCTGTTTCTGTAAACTTACTCCTCTGCTTCAATGTTAAAACCCGGCGGTTTAACCTTGTAGGAAAAAATTGCCAAACCGGTTTATACCATTAGTCCCCTTGTTGAACCACCAAATGTTGTTGCTTCATAAAACTCCGGTTCAGATATATCTGTCTCCGATTTAACATTGCACATACCAATATACCTTGATCAAATGTATTTTTGAACCGAGATCTTCTACCTTGTAGATTCCATCATGGCCAAGCAAGTATATGAATGTAATTGGGTTCCTTCTCGCGTCATAGAGGCTCAGCTGGACGATCTAGTCTTGACCAGTGCTTTAGGCAGCAAAGATACCATTCATTGGAGGGCTCCTGGCAAAGAATGCCCTCCCACTCCTCAAGAAGGAGAAGTTGTTGTTTTTGTAGATCACTTAGCTCCGGGCTTTAAACCACCCGGTTCTAAATTTACCGAGATGTTTTGGACAATTTCCAACTCCATCCACAAGATACTGGCCCCAATTCTGTTACAAATATGTGTCACTTCCAAGTGCTCTGTGAAGCGTTCTTTCAAGAGGAGCCCACAGTGGAATTGTTCCGAGACCTTTTCCATCTAAACCGCCGTACTGAGTTTACTGACGGCTCCAATACGGAGTTGGGTGGCGTGGCGATCCAGAAAAGGAAAGAGGTCACATACCCTCTTGCCAAACTGCACAGCCACCCCAAAGAGTGGAATCAGACATGGTTCTACTTCAAAGATACCTCCCCTGCTGGTGAGAATCCCTTGCCCGGCTTTCGTCCGGAGCGGCTCAGCAATACACACCCTTTTCCACAAAGATTGACTGCTCAGGAGAGAAGCAAATATGCTCCTCAACTGTCGAAGCTTAGAGCCTTTATGGCCAACAGTTTAACAGGGGTTGATCTCGCTCGCTGTTGGATATCATGGAGCATACTGCCCCTTAGTCAGCACTCCGGTTTGATGTGTGAATATATCGGCAGTGTTGAAGACCCACTGCGACATTCCAGAATCCAGCTCACTGATGAAGAAATCACAGAAGCTGTGAATAAGATGCTGAATGAACCAGAACATATCTGTGCTAAAAACGGCCTGCTTCCCTTCTGTGCCACCAACAAACCGCCAGCTGTAAGACCTTGATTTTTCCTTTTGCTGAATCTATTGTTGATATATCTGGTCATCATTTAATATCAGTATCTGTGTAATCAGGGCAATGATCCGTTTTGGAGCAAGAAATTGCCGCAGGAGAAACCGGAAAAACCAGACAAACCGGAACGAGCAACCCGGCAAAAGACTAAAGCTGTAAAGAAGACTGCCCACAGGAAAAGAACTACTACATCTTCTAATCTGGCCCCTGATGATGATGTGGATAATCCAGACCTTGAGGTAGATCTTGACTCACCTGGCTTATTTTTCATGCGTCTTATTAATGATGATATTTGTCAGGATGATGCCGAAGCCAGCCACGCTGATGCTGTAGAGGTAATTATTCTCTCTTCCGATTCAGAACCTTTGCCTTCGCTAAAAATCCGTCAGGCAAACCGGAAAGTTAAATTTTCTCATCCTCTTGCTTACTTGGATCCAAAATTTCTTATGAAGACCCAACAGCACGAGGCTCGTCGCACAACCCGGCATAGCGGCCAGGTAGTTACCTCCGCCGGTTTACCAAACAGTCCGATTCGGAAACGCCGTTCAGAGGTCTCTAATTTGCTCGTCAGTGATTGTCCTAAAGCGGGCTGCTTTCGCCAACCTCTTAATCCATCTGACTCCAATTACCAGGTTACTTCCCACTCATCCTCTGGCGAGTCATCGGCTACTCAGCTGCCACCGCTCAAAACGGTGCTTGGGTAAGCCATACTTATTATGATACTTACAGTACATTGCCTTAGAACATATGCTATATTTGATTTTGTTATTCTTTCCAGGGCCAAATCCAGACCAAGCAAGAAGGCCCGCCTGGACAAAGCGGCCGAAGAAAATACCGATCTTGAAGCGGCTATTCCTGAGGATATACCCAATGATCCACCGCAGCAAGACGACGATCTTATTGCTGAAGAGAGACCTACTGATGCCTCAAGTCCTGTCATTCAGCCCACAGGCTCCATCCGGATTGAGAGATCCACTGGTCCAGCAAAACCTACTGACAAGCCAACAGCTCCAGTGCAAACCGGCGATACTCAGGAGGATGAGGTTGTCATTACTGGCACTGACCATACCGAGCCAAGCATTCCTGTTGCTTTGTCCAAACATTCGGCCAAGGAAGAATTTGCTGCCTTTGGTAAAGGCAAGTGGAATGCTGGTCTGTCGACTTACGCTACTCTGAACGCCCAAGATATCCATTCCGGCTATCTGAACCGGCTGTATGCCATCCGTGACTATGAAGCCAGTCTGATTAATATGATGAAGGATAAATACGAGGTAACTTCCATACGCTCTTTCTTGCTTGTACGCTTCAATATTCACCGACTCTCCTTAGCCCCCAAGGGCCGGTTTGTAATCTTCTTTCAAACCGGGACTTACTAACATGAATCTTAAAACTTTGAACTTTTGCCGATGTAGCCCCCAAGGGCCGGTTCAACTTAGCGTAGTTAAACCGGTATTTTAAGTAATTGAGATTGCCACATCAGAATATACATACGAGCAAATAGCCATTAGCCCCCAAGTGCCAAGTTGAATACTTGTATTGATCTTGGGACTTTGCAAGCAATTGAAAGATGAAGATCTGTAGGATCGAAAGTATGTCTAGAGGGGGGGGGGGTGATTAGACTACTTGACCAAATAAAAACTTGACCTTTTCCCAATTTTAGTTCTTGGCAAATTTTGGCTATTTTAGGACAAGTCAAGCAATCATCACACAATTCAAGCAAGCATGCAAAGAGTATATTGGCAGCGGAAAGTAAAGCATGCAACTTGCAAGAATGTAAAGGGAAGGGTTTGGAGAATTCAAACGCAATTGGAGACACGGATGTTTTTCCCGTGGTTCGGATAGGTGGTGCTATCCTACATCCACGTTGATGGAGACTTCAACCCACGAAGGGTAACGGTTGCGCGAGTCCACGAAGGGCTCCACCCACGAAGGGTCCACGAAGAAGCAACCTTGTCTATCCCACCATGGCCATCGCCCACGAAGGACTTGCCTCACTAGCGGTAGATCTTCACGAAGTAGGCGATCTCCTTGCCCTTACAAACTTCTTGGTTCAACTCCACAATCTTGTCGGAGGCTCCCAAGTGACACCTAGCCAATCTAGGAGACACCACTCTCCAAGAAGTAACAAATGGTGTGTTGATGATGAACTCCTTGCTCTTGTGCTTCAAATGATAGTCTCCCCAACACTCAGCTCTCTCTCATAGGATTTGGATCTGATGGAAAGAAGATTTGAGTGGAAAGCAACTTGGGGAAGGCTAGAGATCAAGATTCATATGGTAGGAATGGAATATCTTGGTCTCAACACATGAGTAGGTGGTTCTCTCTCAAAACATATGAGTTGGAATGATGTATGTGTTCTGATGGCTCTCTCCTCGAATGAAGAGGAGGTGGAGGGGTATATATAGCCTCCACACAAAATCCAACCGTTACACACAGTTTTCCAATCTCGGTGGGACCGAATCAAAAAACTCGGTCAGACCGAAAAGGTAAACCTAGTGACCGTTAGAGATTTTCGGTGGGACTGACATGCAACTCGGTAGGACCGATTCTGTTAGGGTTTGGGCATAACGTAATCTTGGTGAGACCGATTACACAAACTCGGTGATACCGAGTTTGGTAATAAGCTAACCAGAGAGTTGGTCAGGTGAACTCGGTGGGACCGATTTGCTCTTTCGGTGAGGCCGAGAAGTTACAAAAGGGAAACACAGAGTTTACATTGCAATCTTGGTGGGACCGATTCGCTCTTTCGGTGAGACCGAAAAGTTATGAAAGGGAAACAGAGAGTTTGCAACCCCATCTCGGTGAGACCGAGATCCCTATCGGTAGGACCGAATTGCTAGGATTTGGCAGTGGCTAATGACATATGAAACTCGGTGGCACCGGATAGATAGAATCGGTATGACCGAGTTTGGCTTAGGGTTTAGGTCTTTTGTGGATATGGGAAAGTAGCTGAGGATTTTGGAGCATATCATTAAGCACATGAAGCAAGAGGCTCATTAAGCAACACCTCATCCCTCCTTGATTGTATTGGCTTTTCCTAAAGACTCAATGTGATCTTGGATCACTAAAATATAAAATGAAGAGTCTTGAGCTTTTGAGCTTGAGCCAATCCTTTGTCCTTAGCATTTTCAGGGTTCCACTTTCACATCCATGCCATGCCAATCATTGAGCTTTCCTGAAATAATCATCTTGGAATAGCATTAGCTCAATGAGCTATATGTTGTTATGAATTACCAAAACCACCTAGGGATAGTTGCACTTTCAATCTCCCCCTTTTTGGTAATTGATGACAACATATAGATCAAAGCTTCGACAAATGATAATAAGCATGAAATATATCGTCGCTTTGAGAAGTATGTGAAAAGTAAGAGCTCCCCCTAAATTTGTGCATATTTAAAATTTGCTTTGGACTGCAAATGCACAAAGAGTTAGAGTCATGGGTTACTCTTCCATGTCACATACATCTTGGTGGAGTGCTTAAAATGATAAGAATGAAATACATGCACTCATCACCAAGAATAGTGAATGATCACATAAGATAGATAAGATAATAGCATTAAGCAAACATTAAGTGTAGCTTATGATCAAACACATGATCATCGATGTCTCACACAGATAATGATGTAGTATCTCACACAAAAGCAAACGAAGTTCGAAAAACCACCAAATAAAACAAGATAGAATAAAAGCAACACTCTCTCTCGAAGCCTATGATCTATACATTTTCTCCCCCTTTGGCGACAAGTTACCAAAAAGTTCCTAGAAAATGCATAGTGCTAAGTCGACACTCAGGCTTGATCTTCAGGTGGTGGTGGAGTCCGGATCACTCCAAGGACGAAGGCTTCCGTAGATGCTGAAGTAGACGCTGGAGCTGAAGTAGATGCTGGAGTTGGAGCTGATGCTGCGGCTGGAGCTGAGGCGGTTGCCCTTGTGTCAGGAACTGGCACTGCAGACGACCTCGGAGCTCGGGGCACTCTGGCAAAGGCATCAGTTGTAGTCTTGCCTCTCCTCTCCTGCATGTCATCCTGGAGCTGCTCTACTACAGACTGAATCTCTGTCACTTTGACATCCAAGTCATAGAACTTTTGTTCCATGATCCTCTCTAAGCTTGCCTGGTTTTGAGTTAGGGTGGCTAGTCCTTGCTCAATCCGCAGGGTGGATGCAATCAAGTAACCAAGCTGCTCTTGTTTGGTTTTGAAAAAATATTCAGATGCCTCCACTTGAGTAGGCATCTTGGCAGCTTTCTCCTTCCTAGCCTTCTCCTTCTTGGCTTGTGCTTGGGCAGATGAAGGCTCATTCTCAGTCATGACCACTTGGTTATCTTCAAAGTCCGGATGGATAGGCAGGTGTTCCTTGTCCAAGAGGTATATGCCCGTGCCCATCTTGGAGTTGATGAGCTCCTGAATCTGTGGGGCATATCCACAGCTCCTCTTCTGGTCTGCTGCTGTCCTCTTAATGGTCTCTACCATTACGCTCATCACCTTGAATTTCTGAGGCACGTCAAAGATATGAAGCAAGTTGATCGCGTGGCCTCTGATCATCTTGTGATCTCCATACTTGGGCAATAAGGTGTGCCTTAGTATCCAGTTGATAGTGGGCAGCCCTGATAGAAGATAATGTACTGAGCCAAACTTGAAAGTGTCAAGTGCTTCATTTGGAATCTCCTTGTACATGTTGGACATGGAGTTGTGGTCCATCTTCTTCTTAGCATAAACGTCCAAGTCATCTGCTTGCTCTTCTGGGGCATTTATCAGCTGAGCCCATTCAGCAACTGTGGACTGGTACCTCGTACCCTCTGACATCCAAATTATCCTACCATCTGGATAAAAATGTGCTGTGGAGTAGAACTGCATGATGAGTTCCTCGTTCCACTTTGTGAGCTTCTGCCCAACAAAGTCCTCTACCCCACACGCCTTGAAGCTGTCCTGCACTCCAGGGAAGTACTCCTCATTATCCTTGATATATTGCCAATCGACCCATCTCATGTCACAGACAATGGGCTTCTTGTCTAGCAGCACTATCTCATAGAAGTCTTGCTGCTCCTTGGTGTGAAACATGTAGTCCACTGCAGCCCTTCTCCTTGAAGCATACGAGTCTGCTTCTCTCCACTTCCGGAGCCCTGAATCTCTCCTAAGTTTCATATCCTCAGCCACAGGATGAGCATCATTGTGGTCTGGGATCTTGGGCTTGAGCTTTCTGAGGACATTCTCTTCCTCTTCTTCTGCAGCTTCAGGCACTGGGGCCTTGTTCTTTTCAGCAGCTGGGATGCTTCTTGTATTCCTTTTTGGCTTGGGCTTTGGAGCAGGCTTGGCCTTGGAAGCATCTGCCCCTGACCTTATGGCATCACCCATCAGCTTGGGTGCTTTTGGTACTGGTGCAGCCACCTCTTCTTCTTCCTCTTCATCCATGATGGAAGCTTTGCCAAGCACTCTGGCTACAGTTTTCTTCACCCTTTCTTTCCTCTTCTTGCCCTCAGCAGCAACTGGCTCAATGGGAGTGGGCTTCTCAGTTGAAGCTCTTGCCTTTGACATAGGCTGCCTGCCTGCTGTCCTTTTGAACTTCAACCCTGGCTTTGTACCCTGTGCTGGCTCAACTCTCTTGGAGGTTGCTTCCTCTTCTGCCACATAATCCTCATCTTCTGAGTCTGAGGTTCTCTTCTTTCTCTGTCTTGTGGCAGCCTCAGGCAGATTGCTAGGGGTGCTCCTGCTGCCATCATCTGAGGAACTTGAGGGACTAGTGCCCTCACTCAGCTGCACTTGCTGTTCTGACAGGTTCTGGCTATCACTTTGGTCTGATATGATGCAAACTCTGACTGCTGACCCTGTGAATAGGTTATAGATGAGATAGAGTGGATGAGCATCACAAAATGCAGAGATTTTTGCAAAAGAATAATCCAAAAACTTAGTTTTAGTTTCCCACTGAAAGCATCTCGGATCTACCGATTTCTAAACTCGGTGATACCGAAGCAGTTTTGGAACCTAAACTAGTGAACTCGGTCAGACCGAGTCACAGTTTGGTGGCACCGAGACTGCTAGGGTTTCACAGAATTCCAAAATCGGTCATACCGATAAGTAATTCTCGGTCAGACCGAGTCTCACTTGTGCAATGGCGTAAGCCAAATCGGTGGGACCGAGTTTTTCAACTCGGTGGGTCCGAGATGGTTTCGGCGGAAACCTAACCCTAAAATTTTTGAATTAAACCTAATCTACGAGTTCATTGACTGGATAGGAGTTTATCAAACGTGGCAAGAATCATGATGATCACAATGTGCTAGGAATCAGATTGGAGATTAGCACAAAGATCGAGTCCGTACCCTAGTGCGGCGGAGACTCGCTACGGTGGCAACGGCGGGGTAGAATTCCTGTTGACGGCGACGGAGACCAGCGACAGGAGGCTGCTGGCGGCGAGGAGATGATCCGGAGACCAAGTTGGCAGAGCAGGCTATCGCGCGGGCGAAGGGTTTCGGAGAAATTTCCAAATTTTTGCCCGTGACTATATATAGCCCGACCCTGTCGGTGTGACCGAGTGGAACAACTCGGTGGCACCGAGATGCATAACTGCGAGCAGTTACTACAACTCGGTGTGACCGAGAAGTTCAAATCGGTTGCACCGAGATTGAAAACCTAGATCAACTTAATGATCTCGGTAGGACCGAAAGTGGGGAATCGGTCAGACCGAGAATCACAAAGAGGTTTTGGAAGTTTAAGTCTATGACGAATCGGGGACTCCGAGCGCTCCTCACACAGAGTGGTTCGAATCTGACTTGATCAAATTCTGTGATGTAGCATGAATAGAGTTTGAGACGAGAAAAGCATAGATAGCTAGAGGAGGTTCTTAGGCATTCTTGTCCATCCACTTGGCAAAAAGAAATAAAGCCAAACAATCAAAACAACAAGTGGATGTCCTCGAATGAGTAAAATATGCAACCAACATGCTCACACAATAAGATGGCAAATGAAATATGTGACAAAGCATGCACAACCAATTCTAGCATCTATCAAGCAATTTGCGATGACTAGGTCATCTATATATGAGTATATTGACTTAGGAGTCAAGTGAGAACACTTGATCATAGGTCATACTCATCGTTTAAGCTCAAGTGGGGTTACCACTTTTACATAAAGCATTGTTGTGTTCACATCTTTTGGAGTTGCTCTAGCTCAAGTCTTAGAGTAAATCTCCCCCTAGATGTGATATCCCCCCTAAAAGGGATGAACTAACCTTGGGTTTTGTCGATGATGACTTCATGTAGATGTTGAAGATGTGGATGCTCAATGTTGATGTAGATCACTTGGAGCTATCCATTTGAGTGAATTGTACTTTCAATACCTACATGGGTTAGTCCCACAAGGAACAAACAAGGATATCCATAGACATAGAGTGATGCACACACAAGATGATGTCCATGAAAACTTTTAGGTTACCTTGTCCGTTGTCTTACCAACAAGAGGGTTTGTGACTCCTTGAACTAGTGCAATATGTGGAAGTTGATTGCACTTGTTCTTGCCAAAATGATAAGAGTGAAGTATGTTGGCGGAGTCACCCTCAAGAACTCTCTAGTTTTTCTTCTTTTGGATCCACATCATCTTGATGGGAATCCTTGGAGTTGTAGTCCTACTTGACGAAGTGGAACTTGAAGTAGTCTTGGGAATCCACTTGACTAAGGTCTTAGGAGCTTCTTCAAATGCATCAATTTCCTCTTGAAGCTTGTCCTTGCCTTTTTGCTTGTAGTCTTGTGGTGGAAGATCATCTTGAGCTTGTGTCCCCTTGAAGGAAGTATCACACTTCTCTTGTTGAGGAACAAACTTTGTCTTGGGGTATTGATCTTCTTCCCACTCAACTCCATTGGCATTGAACTTTCGATCAAAACCAACACCTTGATTCTTCCGGTGCATTCCTTGCTTGCGCACAATTTCCTCGAATTGCTTACTCCCGACAAGGCTTTTGTACACTCCTTTCTCTATAATTCCCTTCAATAAGCTATTTTCTTGCTCAAGTGTAACTTGGCTAAGAGAATCATTAGTGGAATCAAGAGAACTACTAGAAGCAACAATATTGGATTTAGCATGATCATTGTTACTACTAGAGGAAGAATCTTTCTTGTTCTTGTTACTAGACTTGACTTGAGGCATGTAAGTGGATAAGAGTAAACGCTTGGCAATGTAAGAAGAACTTTTCTTGCGGAGATCATCATTGATTGCTTTTAAAAACTCATGCTCTTGCTCAAGATTGAGCTTTTCAAAGCGTAACTTCTCATGAGCTCTTAAAAGTTCTCGATGATCTTCGAAGATAGTTTCATGAGCTAACTTAAGAGTGTTTAGTTCTTTAGTTAGAGCCTCAATATTCTCCTTATCATTGTCATTCGTTTTATCTTGATTAGCATGATTAATTGACGTTTCATCATAGTATTCATCACTAGAGTTGTCAACAAGCAAATCATCATCACCTAACAAGTCATCTTCATCACTGTTAAAATCAACATACTCGGGGTGTGTTACCTTAGGACCCTTGGCCATGAAGCATCTTCCAATTCCTTCATTTGGTGAGTCAAATATGTCGTAGGAGTTGGTTGACACAAGTGCTAGACTGGCAACACCTTCATCTTGAGTATCTTCGGAGTCGGAGTGATAACTTCTCTCGGAGTGGCTGTCGGAGTCAGAGCCGGATACCCATTCACCAACATGAGCTTGATGTCTTCGTTTTGTGTAGCTCCTTGATGATTTTTCCTTCCTTTCCGAATCCTTGCTTCTCCGTGAGTATCTTCGTTCATAACGATCATCTCTACTCCTTCTCTCTCTTGGTGGTGAATCTTTGCTTGTTCTTTTTGGAGAATCTTCTCTTCTCTTGTAGGGATCCATACACTCATTGGAATAGTGTCCGGGTCTTCCACAATTGTAGCAGTTTTGCTCTCGACTAGAAGATCTTTTGTCATTGTCGGACCTTGACTTGAAGCTTCTATATTTGTTTCTA
Organism: Triticum aestivum; assembly: GCF_018294505.1. Taxonomy (NCBI): domain Eukaryota; kingdom Viridiplantae; phylum Streptophyta; class Magnoliopsida; order Poales; family Poaceae; genus Triticum; species Triticum aestivum. The sequence goes on from NC_057800.1 coordinate 140,381,934, forward strand.
CTCTTGTAGAACTTGTTGAAGTTCTTCACCATTAAGCTCAATTCTTCGTTGAAGTTTTGTCTCTCACTTGATGATGTAGGGGCTTCACATGAGGCTTTGTAGGCACCACTTGATTTGTTGTGAAGTTCCTCTTTATCCTTAAGTGACATCTCATGAGCAACAATTCTTCCAATTACTTCCGTTGGCTTGAGATCTTTGTAGTTGGGCATCATTTGGATCAACGTGCACACGGTATCATATTTTCCATCCAAGGCTCTTAGGATCTTCTTGATGATGAATCTATCGGTCATCTCTTCACTTCCTAAGCCAGCAATCTCATTTGTGATGAGAGCAAGCCTAGAGTACATTTCAGCGACACCTTCACCATCCTTTATCTTGAACTTGTCAAGTTGAGTTTGAAGCACATCCAACTTGGATTCCTTGACGGAGTCGGTACCTTCATGCATATCAATCAAAGTGTCCCAAATTTCCTTTGCATTCTCAAGATGGCTGATTTTGTTGAATTCTTCGGGGCATAATCCATTGAAGAGAATATCACAAGCTTGAGCATTGTATTGCAACATCTTCAACTCATCCGCGGTAGCTTCACAGTTTGGTTCTCTCCCATCAAAGAAGTCACCTTGCAAACCAACACACACAATAGCCCAAACGGCGGGGTTATGTCCAAGAATATGCATTTTCATTTTATGCTTCCAACTAGCAAAATTAGTACCATCAAAGTAAGGACCTCTACGGTGATAATTTCCCTCGCTAGACGCCATACTCTCCTAGGTTGTGAAACCAAGGCTATGACCACCAAAAGCTATGGAGATCAAAGCAAATGGAGACCAAAGCTCTGATACCACTTATAGGATCGAAAGTATGTCTAGAGGGGGGGGGTGATTAGACTACTTGACCAAATAAAAACTTGACCTTTTCCCAATTTTAGTTCTTGGAAGATTTTGGCTATTTTAGGACAAGTCAAGCAATCATCACACAATTCAAGCAAGCATGCAAAGAGTATATTGGCAGCGGAAAGTAAAGCATGCAACTTGCAAGAATGTAAAGGGAAGGGTTTGGAGAATTCAAACGCAATTGGAGACACAGATGTTTTTCCCGTGGTTCGGATAGGTGGTGCTATCCTACATCCACGTTGATGGAGACTTCAACCCACGAAGGGTAACGGTTGCACGAGTCCACGGAGGGCTCCACCCACGAAGGGTCCACGAAGAAGCAACCTTGTCTATTCCACCATGGCCATCGCCCACGAAGGCCTTGCCTCACTAGCGGTAGATCTTCACAAAGTAGGCGATCTCCTGGCCCTTACAAACTTCTTGGTTCAACTCCACAATCTTGTCGGAGGCTCCCAAGTGACACCTAGCCAATCTAGGAGACACCACTCTCCAAGAAGTAACAAACGGTGTGTTGATGATGAACTCCTTGCTCTTGTGCTTCAAATGATAGTCTCCCCAACACTCAACTCTCTCTCATAGGATTTGGATCTAATGGAAAGAAGATTTGAGTGGAAAGCAACTTGGGGAAGGCTAGAGATCAAGATTCATATGGTAGGAATGGAATATCTTGGTCTCAACACATGAGTAGGTGGTTCTCTCTCAGAACATATGAGTTGGAATGATGTATGTGTTCTGATGGCTCTCTCTTCGAATGAAGAGGAGGTGGAGGGGTATATATAGCCTCCACACAAAATCCAACCGTTACACACAGTTTTCCAATCTCGGTGGGACCGAATCAAAAAACTCGGTCAGACCGAAAAGGTAAACCGACCGTTAGAGATTTTCGGTGGGACTAACATGCAACTCGGTAGGACCGATTCTATTAGGGTTTGGGCATAACATAATCTCGGTGAGACCGATTACACAAACTCGGTGAGACCGAGTTTGGTAATAAGCTAACCAGAGAGTTGGTCAGGTGAACTCGGTGGGACCGATTTGCTCTTTCGGTGAGGCCGAAAAGTTACAAAAGGGAAACACAGAGTTTACATTGCAATCTTGGTGGGACCGATTCGCTCTTTCGGTGAGACCGAAAAGTTACGAAAGGGAAACAGAGAGTTTGCAACCCCATCTCGGTGAGACCGAGATCCCTATCGGTAGGACCGAATTGCTAGGGTTTGGCAGTGGCTAATGACATATGAAACTCGGTGGCGCCGGATAGATAGAATCGGTATGACCGAGTTTGGCTTAGGGTTTAGGTCTTTTGTGGATATGGGAAAGTAGCTGAGGATTTTGGAGCATATCATTAAGCACATGAAGCAAGAGGCTCATTAAGCAACACCTCATCCCTCCTTGATTGTATTGGCTTTTCCTAAAGACTCAATGTGATCTTGGATCACTAAAATATAAAATGAAGAGTCTTGAGCTTTTGAGCTTGAGCCAATCCTTTGTCCTTAGCATTTTGAGGGTTCCACTTTCACATCCATGCCATGCCAATCATTGAGCTTTCCTAAAATAATCATCTTGGAATAGCATTAGCTCAATGAGCTATATGTTGTTATGAATTACCAAAACCACCTAGGGATAGTTGCACTTTCAAGATCGAATATGCATTAGCCCCCAAGTGCTAAGTGCATAACTAGTTATGTGATTGGTACCTGAATCCTTATACCGATTTGTTGAGGCATATATCTGTATGCATGCAGGCGGAGCTGAAGACGAAAGAAAACCATGTCACCGATCTCCAAGAAAACCTGAAAACCCAACAGGCGGAAACCTCCAAAGCAAAAGAGGAATTGGCCAGCGCTTTAAGTGCCATGGAACAGCTTAAGGAAAGCTTCAAGAAGAAGCGGGCGGATTGGGCCACTGAAAAGTCCGCTTTGATCAAACGAGCAGAGGATGCCGAGGCTGCACCAAAACCAGTAGCAGATGAACTGACCAGCATAAAGCGGCACGTGCATGCCATGACTACTGCTATCTTTGGTAAGCCAGTTTGCCTTCTGAATTGGCTCTGCCTTCTTATAGAGTCGCCGGTTTATTAACCCTTTATGGTATTTCAGGGACACGCATTGGTCACTTGGGATCAGATGTGCGGAAGAAATTGAAGGCCGCCTATACATTGGTTGAACAATTGTATACTGGTGCCTAGCAGATCATCTGTACCGCATCTCATAACAAACCGGCGCCCACTTTGATTCAAGATACTCTGATGAAACTATCGGTGCTTCCTGCCTGGGTTGAAGAGCCGAAGAAATCTGCTGCTCGAACCAGTGCAATCAATGCCTTAATCCGGGCAAAAGCCTGGGTGCCGGATTTTGATCCTATTGAAGCTGCTCGGGGCTATCCCAGCTTGAAGGAAGACGGGTCAGAATTTGGTGAAGCGAATCTGCGAGCAATAAACTGGGAGGTACGTCCGCTAGCCTGTCAATTGGCTAAAGAAGCAGACTTGTCTCATTATCAAGCCCAATATGACAGTCAAAACAAGCGAATAGCTGCACCAATCCATGAATCGGAAAATTTGATCCCTCCAATCCGTAAGCATACTTACGCTCCCGATATTGACCCGTCATTGCTGATCCATGACGAAGCTATTTTTCAAGCATTAATGGGAATCGACTGGACAACTGTGGATTTCCAGCCACTGGGTAGAGAAACGGAGGCTGAAGCGGTGCAGGATGACCCACAACCGTCAGGCCGGGCTGGTGACCAAGCTTGAGCCGGAAGCCGGTTTTAAAACTGCCTCTCCTTTGTGAAAAACAATTATATTATTATGGGCACCATGTTGCCTTGTAATAGGCTAGCTGATACCTTTGATGTTGATATGCCTTCGTGCATAATTTGTTCTTCCTATGGTAATGAACTTTCCAAAGCACTTTATGAAATGAGAAATTCGTCAAGTGCCACCGCGGTTGTACCGTCAGGCGGAATATGATGTCTGCATATATGAAATCAAAACATCCAAAACAAAATTTTAAGTATATGATCAAATATTTGAGATATATAATACCTGCCATCGTTGAGCGTGAAGTTGGCTTGGCCAATCTTGAAGCGGAGTTTTGCAAACCCACACTATTGAGGAGATAACAGCTCCTGTATATGACTCTGGTTTACCATGTAAACCATGCCGGGTTATAATAAACATTGTGTTACTCCGTAAGAGGATGTTAACAACAAGGATCAAACCGGGCAAATATTCTCCGAATTGACGTGAACTGTGTTCCGTAAATGGATTGGTTTAAAAACTTTGTTGGTTTAAAAACACAATAAAAAGAAAAAAAAACCCCTTCAAAGAAAAGTGTAAATCAAGTGCAATGAAAAAACGTTGCAAAAAAAGGTTTATGTGAATTGATCAGATGGTGTTACCATGGCCGAACACGACCAAGCTCCCGTTAGGTGTAACTATGGTTCTAGTCAGCCAGGTCCCCAAATGAAACCGTGGCATTTATGCCGATCAAGTGGCATGGTCATGGTTCGGGTTCGACCAAGCCCCCAAGTGATTCTGTGGCCTTAAGCCGATCAAGAGGCATGACTGGTTCAGACATGACCAAGTCCCCAAGTGATCTGGTGGCTCTCGCCTATCAAGAGGCATGGTATTGGTTCGGACACGACCAATCCTCCAAGTGATATAACATGATGCTTTTAGCAAAGCGAACTCAAGGGGTAAACCGGAAGCCGCTTTAGAACAACTCCGTGTAACCACACATGATGTAAAAGAACAGATACCCCGCTTTAGCTGAGATTTCGGTTTATTATAGTTAATATATACATTGTTGTAATATGTACATAAGTAGAACCAATGGCTCAGGTATAATAAGGCCGAAGATGAGCTATGTTCCACGGCCTATTGGTCTCCTCCTCTGATGTACGTGAGTCCTTATGTTCTCGAATATCGATCAGATAGTATGACCCGTTGTGCAGATTCTTGCTGACCACGAAAGGCCCCTCCCAAGGTGGGGATAACTTATGCATATCAGTCTGATCTTGGATGAGCCGAAGCACCAAATCTCCTTCCTGAAAGGTTCTGGTTCTGACTCGGCGACTGTGATAACGACGAAGATCCTGCTGGTAAATCGCCGATCGGGTGGCTGTGATGTCACGCTCTTCATCCAACCGGTCCAAAGCATCTTGCCGTGCTGTCTCGTTGTCCGCTTCAATATAAGCCGTTACACGTGGTGAATCATGACGGATATCACTGGGGAGAACTGCCTCCGCTCCATAAAACATGAAGAACGGCGTGTATCCTGTTGATCTGTTGGGCATTGTATTGATGCTCCATAACACAGATGGTAATTCTTCTACCCAACAACCCGGCGTTCTCTGCAAAGGAACCATGAGCCGGGGCTTGATGCCTCTCAAGATCTCTTGATTAGCTCTTTCTGCTTGACCATTGGACTGTGGATGTGCCACTGATGAAACGTCGAGCCGGATGTGCTCCCGTTCGCAGAACTCCTTCATAGCACCTTTGGACAAATTAGTACCATTATCTGTGATGATACTGTGTGGAAAGCCAAACCGGAAAATCACTTTTTTAATGGACTGAACCACCGTGGCCGCATCACACTTGCTAACAGGTTCTGCCTCCACCCACTTTGTAAACTTGTCAACCGCCACCAGGAGGTGGGTCTTCTAATCTTTGGACCTTTTGAAAGGCCCAACCATATCCACCCCCCAAGTCGCAAACGACCAACTAATTGGAATCATTCTCAATTCTTGAGCCGGTACATGAGCACGTCTTGAAAACCTTTGGCAACCATCACATCGTATGACCAGATCCTCCGCATCAGCATGAGCAGTTAACCAATAGAAGCCATGGCGAAACACTTTAGCCACCAGAGACTTTGAACCGACGTGGTGACCACAATCTCCTTCGTGGATCTCACACAAAATTGCACGGCCTTCTTCAGGAGACACGCAACATTGAAAAGCTCTTGATACACTGCAATGATGCAACTCGCCGTTGATGATAGCCATGGACTTGGATCGCCGGATTATTTGCCGGGCCAGAATCTCATCCTCTGGTAACTCGCCCCAGTTCTTGTATGCCAGATAAGGAAGCGTCCAATCCGGAATAACATGAAGAGCTGCCACCAATTGAGCCTCCGGATCAGGAATAGCCAAATCCTCTTCACCAGGGATCTTGACCGACGGGTTGTGCAGCACATCCAGAAAAACATTGGGCGGGGCCGGTTTTGCGCTGAGAGCCCAGCCGGCTTAAAGCGTCCGCCGCTTCATTTTTCCGCCGGTCCATGTGGTCCACCTAATAGCCTTTGAAATAACCTGCAACAGTATCCACCTCCCGACGATATGCTGCCATGAGTGGGTCCTTGGAGTCCCAAGTGCCAGACACTTGCTGAGCCACAAGGTCCGAGTCACCGAAGCACTTAACTCGACTTAGATTCATCTCCTTAGCCATCCGGAGACCATGGAGCAAGGCTTCATACTCAGCTGCATTGTTAGTACAAGGGAACATTAAGAGGAGAACATAACAAAACTTATCACCTCGTGGGGAAGTTAATATGACTCTAGCCCCCGAACCTTCCAACTCCTGGATCCGTCAAAATGGATGGTCCAATACGTGTGATCCGGCCTTTCTTCAGGTGCTTGCATTTCCGTCCAATCATTGATGAAATCAACAAGTGCTTGAGACTTAACCGCTGTCTGAGGCACATACTTCAAACCGTACGGCCCCAGCTCTATGGCCCACTTTGCAATCCGGCCAGTTGCTTCCCGGTTCTGGATGATATATCCCAAAGGAGCAGAATCGACCACCATAATTGGGTGCCCTTGGAAATATTGTTTAAGTTTCCGGCTTGCCATAAAAACTCCATACACCAGCTTCTTCCAATGAGGATACCTTTGCTTGGACTCGATTAGCACCTCGCTGATATAATAGACCGGTCATTGAACCGGATGCTCCTTGCCTGCCTCCTTTCGCTCCACAACAATAGCCACGCTGACCGCCCGAGCATTGGCAGCAACATATAGCAGCTATGGCTCCTTGTCAATGGGAGCGGCGAGCACCGGCGGATTGGCCAATTGCCGCTTTAAGTCCTCAAACGCTTCATCAGCAGCGGAACTCCAGGCAAACTGATCCGTCTTTTTCAACATCTGATACAAAGGGATTGCCTTCTCACCAAGATGACTGATAAACCGGCTTAATGATGCAATCCAGCCAGCCAGTCATTGAACATCATTGATACACTTTGGCTTAGCTAGGGAGGTGATGGCCGTGATCTTCTCCGGATTAGCCTCAATTCCCCTGTTGGACACCAGAAAACCCAATAGCTTGCCCGCCGGTACACCAAAGACACACTTGTCCGGATTAAGCATCATCTTGTATGTCCTCAGGTTATCAAAGGTTTCCTTCAAATCAGCAATCAAAGTCTCCTTCTCCCTAGACTTAACCACGATATCATCCACGTAAGCATGTACATTACGGCCGATTTGCTTGTGAAGACAATTTTGTACACACCGTTGATAAGTTGCCTGGGCACTCTTGAGCCCGAAGGGCATAGACACATAGCAGAAGTCTCCAAAGGGAGTTATAAATGTTGTCTTCTCCTGGTCCTTAACTGCCATTTTGATCTGATGATAGCCAGAATACGCATCCAAAAAACATAAACGCTCACTACCTGCCGTAGCATCAATAATTTGATCAATACGGGGGAGGGCAAAAGGATCTGCTGGACAAGCCTTATTAAGATCTGTGTAATCCACACACATGCGCCTGGTGCCGTTTTTCTTGAGGACCAGCACCGGATTGGCAAGCCACTCAGGGTGAAAAACTTCAACAATAAAGCCAGCTGCTAAGAGCCTGGCTACCTCTTCTCCAATTGCCTTGCGTCTTTCTTCGTTAAACTGGTGGATGAATTGTTTCACCAGTTTATATTTAGGATCCACATTAAGTGTGTGCTCAGCGAGTTGCCTCGGTACACCTGGCATGTCAGAGGGCTTCCATGCAAAAATGTCCCGATTCTCACGGATGAACTCGATGAGAGCGCTTTCCTATTTTGGATCCAAGTTGGTACTGATGCTGAACTGCTTGGACGAATCGCCAGGTACGAAGTCAACAAGCTTAGTTTCTGCTGCCGATTTGAACTTCAGGGCCAGATCATGCTCCGTAGTTGGCTTCTTCAACGGAGTCATGTCCGCCGGATCAACATTGTCTTTATAGTACTTCAACTCCTCGGTGGCACAAACCGACTCTGCATAAGCCGCATCTCCTTCCTCGCATTCCAAAGAGATTTTGCGGCTTCCGTGAACCGTTATTATCCCCTTGTGACCCGGCATCTTGAGCTGCAAATATACATAATAGGGCCGAGCCATAAACTTGGTGTAGGCTGGTCGCCCAAACAGGGCATGATATGGACTTTGGATTTTCACCACTTCAAACGTCAATGTCTCCGACCTAGAATCATGATCATCCCCAAAGGCCACTTCCAGAGCTATCTTACCAACGGGATATGCTGATCTGCCAGGCACTACACCGTGGAATACTGTATTAGACGGTTTAAGATTCTTATCTGTTAGTCCCATACGACGGAAGGTCTCATAGTACAGGATGTTAATGCTGCTCCCTCCATCCATGAGCACCTTGGTGAACTTGTAACCTCCCACCTGAGGCGCCACCACCAGAGCCAACTGGCCCGGATTATCGACATGGGGAGGGTGATCTTCTCTGCTCCATATGATTGGCTGTTCAGACCAACGTAGATAACGGGGTATGGCCGGTTCAACAGAGTTGACCGCCCGCCTCTGAACCTTCCGGTCCCGCTTGTCCAAGCTAGTGGTGAAGACATGGTACTGCCCATTACTCAACTGCTTTGGGTTGCTCTGGTAACCTGACTGTTGCTGCTGTTGGTTGTAACCACCCTGGTTGTTTTGACTATTTTGACCATTATGTCCGCTCGGATTACCATTGAATCCTGAACCGGAACTTCCTCCACCGTAACCCGGCCCAGATCTTGAGACACCGCCAGATTCGTGATCATACCGGAAATTATTAGAATTCTTGAACTCCTACATAATAAAGCAATCCTTCCAAAGGTGGTTTGATGGCGCCTCCTTCGTCCCATGTCTTGGACAGGGCTGGCTTAGCAGATAGTTTAGGCGGTTTGGGTTAGGATTGGGTGCTCCATTACGATTTTTCGGCCTACCCTTGCATCGCTGGCCATTGTCCTGTGCGTTGGTATTAGCCACAAAGTCCATGTTACCATCCGCTTTACGCTTGCCTCCTCCACCATTGCCTGCCCAGTGATGCTGCTGACCTTTGGAACTACTGTTCTTCTTCCCTTTCCCTGTCTTGTCATCATCAGATTCGGGATCTTTGGTACTATCAGAATCAGCATATTTCACCAAAGCGGCCATGACGGTCCCCATGTCGGTGCAATGACGCTTCATCCGTCCCAACTTCAGCTTCAGGGGCCCAAACCGGCAGTTGCCTTCTAGGGTTAATACTGCGGTGTCAGCGTTGATGCGGTCTGAGGAGTGCAACACTTGTGAAACCCGGCGCACCCAATGATTCGTTGATTCTCCTTCCTCCTGGACGCATGCAGCTAAGTCCACTATCGACATAGGCTGTTTACAGGTATCTTTGAAATTGCTGATAAACCGGGCTCGTAATTGGGCCCATGAACTGAGAGAATTAGCCGGCAAGCTTTTTAACCAAGTACGGGCCGTTCCGTCAAGCATCATGGTGAAGTATTTCGCACACGCCGCGTCATCCACATCAAGCATCTCCATGGCCATCTCATAGCTCTCCACCCATGTCTCCGGAGGTTGATCCGCCGTGTAATTTGGTACCTTGCGCGGGCCTTTCAAATCCTTGGGCAGGCGCACGTTGTGTAAAGCGGGGATAAGGCAAGGCACGCCCAAAGAACTATAAGTAACACCAGGTTCAGTCAAGGTGGTTGGACGAACCGGTGTGAGCTGCCGAGCCTGATGCTGTGTGGCTAACTCGGCCTCCCTGCGCGCGCGGGCCCGGTCCACTACTCCCTGAGCGTTATCAGCACCACCCGCCGGGTTGTTGTCATGGGGTGCCCCACGTCGTTCATTACTCGACATTGCTGGTTCATCCATATGTCTGCTATAGCTCTGGCTTGGACGGGGGGTCGAGTGGATCCGGTCGCGGCTATACGAGTACGCTTCCTGTTGGGCCAAAGTTGTCCTCAGAAGTTCCTTGACCCGTCGTGTCTCTACTGCCTGCGGCGAGTCACCTTCAATTGGAATGGCCTCCAGCCGTGCAGCAGCGGCAACAAGATTGTCCATTGGGTTGGAGTAGTGACCCGGAGGTGTTAAAGCAGCCTGAGGTATAATGGTGTTTTGATGAGGCCGGTCCATCTGATGAGGCTAAACTGGTGCACCGGTCCCAGGGGCTTCTGCCCGGTTTCCCTCCAGCGGATTGCCGGCTCTTGGTCCTGGAGTGTTGAAAAAGTCTCTGGCCTCAAAAACCGGAGGTAAGCGGGATTGGTGCTTCCTCCTCATGACTTCGTGCGACGCGCTATGGTCCAACATAAGCCTGTAGGCCTGTGCGTCTAAAGCGGCCCGCTCTGCGGCCATCCTGGTGTCCTCAGCCGCCAAATCCGCCTTGGCCTGGGTGATATGTTCCTTTACCTTTGCAATCTCCGCGTTGTGAACGTCCTGATCCGGCGGATTAACTTCCGCCATAAGCACAGCCAATGCATCAAATAGTTCTGATAGAACCTGAGCCGGCGGGCGCACAGGGCCTCCTGCCCCGGCAGCCATCGCCGCTGCTGAACCGGAGATCGTTGCCGCAGCTGTCAAAGAATGAAGTGCTGCTTGTGTTCCAGCCATGAATATTCCAACCTAGTTGGGCAGATCAGAGGGGTCCAAAATACTGTCGCCATCGAAACAGCTCCCAATCTGGCCATCGTGTAGCTGATAAAGAGATTCGGTTTCTCCGGTCGAAGATTCGTCACCGGAACAAACGACGGTCGCGCCGCGAAATTCCGATCCGTCCTCATAACTTCCTCCATGGATGACTCCTATGAAGGCACGCTTCTTGGCCGGTTTAACCCGGGCGGATCGCGCACGCTGAGCTGTCTCGACGAGGTCGGTGTAGATGTCCGGCTCAGGGTCCGGTTCTCCGATCTTGCCAATGAAAACGTGAATGATACCAAAGGGGACCTCGTACCCGTACTCAATTGAGCCGGCCTCGGGGCCCCAGCCTGCGTCATCAATGTAGATCTTGCCGCGACGACTCTTAGTCATCCGGCCTACAGCGTAGCCCTCGAGTCCTTCAAAGCGGCCCTCCAAGAATAGGAAACCATCGTGCGATAGCCCCACGGTGGGCGCCAACTGTCGTGGTTTTGTCACGGCAGATGTCCTAGAGAAAGGACTTAGTTGTGGAGCCATCGCGACGGGTTAGCTTGAAGGGGTTAAAGCGGACACAAGGACGCAAGAGAGTTTATACTAGTTCGGCCCCTTCGATGAAGGTAAAAGCCTACGTCTAGTTGTGATGGAATTGATGGGGTTTCGATGACTAGGGAGTAAACAAGCTTCACCTATGTCTCGAGTTGTTATCCGTTGTCCTCAAACCGCCGCCGAGTCGTCCCCTTATATACACGGGCGACTCCCGTCGGCTTACGGAGTCCCAATACCGGCTCATATATGTGTCCGGTTTGGTCTCTACTTATTCCTAACTTACAATACAAGTTAATTACTAACGCCAATTTATGGCTACAGGCCTTCAACCGGCCATGGGCCTTGAGCCCTCCTCTGTCTTCTTTGGCTTTAACATACTTAACTACTGATGAAGTAACCCGGCCCAGATAGGCCGGTTTACGCCCAGTAGTAATATCCCCAACACATCTTATGGCAACTTGTTTAACTTATGTCTGTACTAAGATATTGTTGCTTCCGCTGACTCGTCTATGATCGAGCGCTTGTATTCGAGCCCTTGAGGCCCCTTGCTTGTATTATGATGCCTGTATGACTTATTTATTTTTGGGTTGTGTTGTGATATCTTCCCTTGAGTCCCTGATCTTGATCGTATATGTTTGCATGTATGGTTAGTGTACGATTGAATCGGGGGCGTCACACGTTCGTCCACTCGGCGCTCACGGCATTGATCGACCGGTGGCGCCCCGAGACGCACAATTTCCATCTCCCCTGTGGTGAGATGATAGTGACTCTCGGGGACTTCGGCATGATCACGACCCTGCAAATCTAGGGTCGTGCTCTCACTGGGCGAGTGGAGAGGACCAACTAGCAGGATAGGTTGATTGCCCTCATTGGCGACTGCCCTCCCATGAAGGGGAACAGAACATCCGTTGTGCGACTCAAGTGGCTCCTCGAGAACCAGCCTGTATGCCTGCAGGATGTCGATGAGCAGACCATGGAGCAATACACGGGGGCGTATTTGTGATACCTTCTGGCGAGAGGAGAGTGGCTGAGATGAACTCCTACCATGAAGACCACATGAAGTGGTATGACGATGGTGTCAAGTACCATACACGCCTGAGGCCGTAGTGGACGGAAGACGATGTCCCCGAATTGGAGGAGGATGACAGCAAGGACGAAGCATACTGTGGGCGGCTCAGAGATCTCGAAGGTGATTTCAGGGAGTATGCGCCCCCGATGAACAGAGTGGTAAGTGGTGTTCTCATTTAATTTTAGCTATGAGAGGTTGACTGAAAACTTGGCCTTTAACACAATGCTTACATGTGCAGGCTTCGAAGCTCAACATAAGCATTATTGAAGGCTCGAACGCGCTTTTGTATGAAGCCAGAACCATTGAATCCAACACCAAGATGAGGGATACGATGAAGGTAACATCGAGCTTCCTTAGCCATGTTATACTGTTGTAGAAGCTTGATGGCGTGAACCCTGGGCACGCTTGAGTTGATCCTTATTATGTTTCTGATTGTCTACTTTGGCAGAAATTATTGACCCGTTGTCATAAGCTAGTGGGTATGCTTGGGTGCGCTCGCGCGACAAGCATCCATGATCCTGCTCATAGAAGGTCGATGCGTGCCATCGCTTCATCGAGCCACACCGGTGGAGCTTCATCAAGCCACACCGGCGGATCCTCATCATCTCGTGTTGTTGAGCACCAAGAGGAAGAAGATCATGAGGAAGATGAAGAAGAAATGAAGGAGGAAGAGGAAGAGGAGGAGGAAGAGGAAGGGGAGGAGGAGTACGACGAGGATGATGGGCCTCCACTGACGCAGCCAAGCCAGGGGAGGAGGGTATCTCATCCACATATGGATGTTTACAACCCATCCCCATTTCAAAAACCGGTTCCTCATCGTTGCACGAAGAAGTCAGACGAAGCCCGCTTGAAGAGAAATGGCGAGCGTACCGCTAAGAGGGGCAGGAGAAAGTGATAGGTCATGTTGGTGATGTCGTTTAGAGAAAGAACTTGTATGCTATGTTACTGATGTCTATTTGGTACTTTGTTGGGGAGGTTTTTTTAATACTTTCAAATTATGTTGAACCTATTTGCTATCTACAATGTGTGGGACCATCAAAATTTGCTATCTACAATATGCTATCTATAATGTGTTGTTTATATTTTGCTATCTACCGCCATGGGAAATAGATTCCTCATCATAGTACCGCTGGGCGTTGCGCGATCCTACCGCCACGGACTGTGGCGGTAGCATAATCTGTCCTACCGCCGTGACCTGTGGCGGTAGGACTGTTATGCCACGTGGACTCGCAGTAGTGGGTGACGGTGTTCGTCGTTAAGCTACCGTCAATCCTGGCGTCGGTAGCCTACATATACATATCGCTAGGACCATGGCGGTAGCGAAAGGGTCAGATTTAAAAAAAAATGTTCAACTAGGGTCACATCTCGATTTTCTTCGGTAAAAGGGTCAAAACACGAAATTTTGCCTCCAAAGGTCATGTTTGCCTTTTTAGGCCATTTTTTTTACTTTTTTGTGAATCGCCACATTTTTCCAATATTGAACACAAAACTTTTACAGTCTTTATATCTCGACGTGCACACATTTTATTCCACAAAAGTTATGCCAAACAACAAAAGGCATGACAACGAGCAATGTTAAACCGAAGGAACTCATTTAAAAAAACCAAAAAAAACAAGAGAGAACGAGCCCTATACAACCGCCACCTACTCCCCAAAGGTTAGACTACATTCTCCCTCCGCATTTGCATGTCGCTTTGATGGCGAGACGGGGTGGATGCAAAGTCCCAGATGGATTTCTGATCAAACTCGGGAGGAATAGATGGGGATTTTATGAAGTTCGGTTCCATGAATGGTGGATCACTTATCTTTTACCTTCTCCAAAGCGTTTGTATATGGTGTAGTGATGTACATGTTGTTCTTATAGGTAATTAAAAGAGAAAAATATACCTTTCATCCCTCAATTCTTGGCGGAGTCTATATTTAGTCTCTCAACTATGAAACCGGACAATTTGCACCCTCAACTCTTGAAACCGGACAACTTTGATCCCCGATTCAACTAAAGCAGTATCCATGCTAACTCAGCATGGTTTTTGACTAGGACATCAGTGGTATGCGTCGGTGCTATACAAACGGTTTTTAACCCCTTTCCAGGACGGCATTTAGAACCGTCGCCTAGGGAGTGACAGCGATAGGGGGTCCTTCCCACACGACCCAGAAAACGTCGGGGATAGGGAGCCTTGATGCATACAGTTGTCCCTATATAACCGTTTCCGATATCTCGAATATCCCAAACGCTTCATCCTTGCTACTCATTTGTGCTTGCATTGCCACCACAGTCGGAGTTTTGTGGTTTTACCTAAAACCAGGCAGATTCTAGGCATGGGAGTTTTCCAGGCAGATTCCAGGCACGGGAGTTTTCGATGCCTGGCACATCACAAACAGTTCATGATTATAAACCTTGTACGATAGGTAGACAATCACACACATTTAGTTTTCCCGCACCATATGTGATAGTGTCTAACATCACACACGCTTTGCAAACGGCAACTGTGTGCATTGTTACACACGTTTCCCCTCCATGAACCGTGTCGAATTATGATGTATATCGCACATGCTGTGCTTTATTAACCGTGTGCGCTGTAATGACCTGCACACCGTAATTTCGCCCTAATTTAATTGTTGCTATTTAAAATTGTACCTAATTTAAACTTGAAAGTAGGCTATAGCTTTATTCGTATCCATCAGGTTCAAACAACCAATGCATTATTTGATTCACCTGTACATATGTTTTAGAATTACATAAGCGCCAAATAAATAATGATGAACCAGGGTTCTATACTTGTACTATTACAGATGGTAAAGTAAGAGGCGACATACATTTCGGTTGCTGAACAAGGTGAAGCGGAATGGCCCTATTGTGCTCTCCTGGATGCAGAAGGCATGCAGGACTCTAGTCCAACCCCTTGTGATGGCCTGCCGCCAATCATGTAGTTTGAGAGGTAATCTTGAGTAAACTGCTTCAGGATCCACTACAAAAGGAAAAAGATTCAGACATTGTAATCTAACGCAACTCATTACGAGCAGTAAAAAGAAGGCTACAGGGTTCTTACTTACCATCCTACAGTTCACTGTTGTCTTGCATAAAGTGTAAACAAATAGTTCGATTGACATCTTTGGACCCATTTTAATAACAATCTTTATCAGTTTCCTCACTTGATGCTGGTTTATAAATATCTTATTGCCCCAGAAAGGGTCGAAGTGTGGAACTTTGGCAATGATATATGTACCTAAAAGCACCAAGTTAATATTAGAAGCTAAACAACAATTGAAAAATGATGCAATACAACACTCCCTCCATCCCATTATATAAGATTTTATTACATGTATATCTAGACATCATCAGAACATTAAGGTAACACTCTTCCTTGTTGGTCTGTAGCCTGGGATTGCATATTTAGTCATTCAGTACAATGCATGTTGCTATGTAGCCTCATATATATTAAATATGGCCCTAGTTAACCTACTGATAAATGGGTTACACATATATTCAGTGAAATGTTCGATTCGGCGATTAATCCCTTATCAGCCCCAGGCTATATGGTACCAGCTACTGATGACCCACAAGTATAGGGGATTGCAACAGTTTTTGAGGCTAGAGTATTCAACCCAAATTTATAGATTCGACACAAGTGGAGCCAAAGAATATTTGAAGGTATTACCAGCTGAGTTGTGAATTCAAGCACACCTGGAGATTAATTATCTGCAGCAAGTAATCAGTAGCAAAGTAATATGATAGTTTCGATAATGGTGACAGCAGCAATAGTAACAGTAACAGTGATAACAGTAATTTTGTAGCAAGTGTAAAAGTGATGATAGCAGTAGTAACTTAGCAAGAACAATATAAGATAAATTTGTAGGCATTGGATCGGTGACTTGTTGGATGATATTCATCATGAGACAGGTATAACCTAGGGCGATATGGCACTAGCTCTAGTTCTTCAATATAATGTAGGCATGTATTCCGTAAATAGTCATGCGTGCTTATGGAAAGAACTTGCATGACATCTTTTGTCCTACCCTCCTGTGGCAGCAGGGTCCATATTGGAAACTAAGGGATATTAAGGCCTCCTTTTAATAGAGAACTGGAACAAAGCAAACACACGGTGAATACATGAACTCCTCAAACTACGGTCATCACCGGGAGTGGTCCCGACTATTGTCACTTCGAGGTTGCCGGATTATAACACGTAGTAGGTGACTATAACTTGCAAGATCAGATCTAGAACATGGATATAATGGTGATAACATAAACCGTTCAGATCTGAAATCATGGCACCCAGGCCCAAAGTGACAAGCATTAAGCATGGCAAAGTCATAGCAACATCAATCTAAGAACATAGTGGATACTAGGGATCAAGCCTAACAAAACTAACTCGATTACATGATGAATCTCATCCACGTCCTCACCGACCAGTGAGCCTACGAATGAATTACTCACTCCCGGTGGGGAGCATCATGGAATTGGTGATAGAGAAGGGTTGGTGATGACGAAGAACGAAGACCCCCCCTCCTCGGAGCCCCAAACGGATTCCAGATCTGGCCTCCGGATGAAGAACAGGAGGTGACGGCGGCTCCATCTTGTGGATCACGATAATTCTTTCTCCCTGATTTTTTTTTGGAAAAATAGGATTTTATAGCGTTGGTTTCAGGGTCTGCGGGGCCACCAGGTGGGGACAACCCACCTGGGCATGCCAGGAGAGGGGGGCACACCCTGGTGGGTTGTGCCCACTCAGGTGCCCCTCTCCGGTAGGTCTTGGTTCCAAAAATTCTTATTATTGATATAAAAAATCCTCACAAAGTTTCATTCCATTCTGAGAACTTTTATTTCTGCACAAAAACAACACCATGGTAGTTCTGCTGAAAACATCGTCAGTCTGGGGTTAGTTTCATTCAAATCATGCAAATTAGAGTCGAAAACAAGAAGAGAAGTGTTAGCAAAAGTAGATACGTTGGAGACGTATCAGCTCCCCCAAGCTTAAACATTTTCTTGTCCTCAAGCAATTCAGTTGATAATCTGAAAGTGAAAAAGAAAAACTTTTATGAACTCTTTTGCTCTTGTTTGCATAAATAAGCTTAAACAACACCCAGGTTTTCAGCCAACATTATAACTAACCATGGCGACAATAACTCTTAAAGATTATATTAACTCATATCGATGACACAATCAGCTAGCGAGCAATAATAAGACATCTCAAATGGCAACACATTGTCAAAACAACCATGATATAATATGACAATAGTGGTATCTCGCTAGCCCTTTCTGAGACCACAAAACATAAATGCCGAGCACCTCCAAAGTCCAAGCAGCGACTAACATTGTAATTCATGGTAAAAAAGATCCAGTCATGATGCACCCAACATTAGCTACACACAATGCATAAGTCATGACAGTTGTGCTCTCAGGTTCCAGCGCTTGTTTTAGAAGGTGATGACACAACATAAAAGTAAATAGATAGTACCTTCATAGAGGGAAGCAGTGATTTGCAGAGCTGCCAGAGCTCAAGTTCTTAAAACAGAGATAAATGATATTTTGAGACATGAACCCTTCTCATTTACTTCACGACTATTAGTTATCAATATCTCCCATGCTAAACAAGCTAGTGGCGGTTCCCAAGCGATAAAAAGTAAAGGTTTTGACTCCATTGGGAGTTTTTGTTTGATTATTTGAGAGATTAACTCTTTTTGTGTTTGCAGTTTGGGACTGGGCATCCCTATTACCGCCCTTTTCTCGTGTGATGGCAGGTGAATAAACACTCGACCTGAGAATAACCCGCTTAGCATGGAAGATACCGACCACATTTGTCGTTCCATGAACGATCCGGGCACACAAAAATGATATATTTTTAGAAGTTTTTAGAGGTGGCACATGCAAATTTACTTAGGACGGCAGGGTAATACCACATATAGGTAGGTGTGGTGGACTCATCTGGAATAACTTTGGGTTCAAGGTTTTTGATGTACAAGCAGAATTCCCACTTAGTACATGCGAAGGCTAGCAATTAGATTGAGAAGCGTCCAGCTAGAGAGCAACAACGATCATGGTCATGCATTATGCATAAGTAACATTGGACATAAATATCATAGAGGCTATGTTGATTTTGATTCAACTACATGCATGAACATGTGCCAAGTCAAGCCACTCAAACATTCAGAGGAGGATACCATATCAGCATACTACATCACAATCATTTTAACGCAATGTTGATATCCAAGATAAATCATTATTCACTCCCAGCTACTTATGCATGGCATGAGAAACTATAATCTCTAATTGTTATTGCAAACATGTTTAATCATAATGGGCTGAATCATGGATACTAGGTTAAACATATTTACACAAACAGAAAAAGTCGAGTTCATACCAGTTTCTCTCTACCACGACCAGTTCATTGAATATCTTCATTATTGCCTTTCACTTGCACGACCGAATGATATGGAAATAATAATAGTGCAAGAGTGCCGTGGACTAAGCTGGAATATGCAAACATTTTATTCAACAGGAGAAGACAAGGTAAAATGGGCTCTTTATTAGTTCAACAGTTATTCCTATGAGAGCCACCCAACATTTTCATCATGGTGTTCTCCTTGGTACAACTCAAAATAAAAAGAAAAGAAATTCAGAGAAACACATTGAAATATTTTTGGAGTTTTTCGTTTTCTTAAACAAGCAAATAAATGGGAAAAGCAAGAACGAGAAAAACTATTTACACGGAAAGATCCCAATAAGCAAAAGAAGAACAAGGAAATCTTTTTGGCTTTTCTTTTTAATACTACGGCTAAGCATGCATAGAAAGTAAATTAACTACAAATAATCTTTTTGTTTTTCAAGAGTTTTTCAAACACACAAGAAGAAAGAAAGAAAAATAATTTCTAAACATGGATGATACAATGAAAAAGTGTGAACACCGACAAGATGAATAAGTGGACATGAATGTAATGTCGCTGGGAAACACATACTCCCCCAAGCTTAGGCTTTTGGCCTAACATGGTAATCAATCAGTAGCCTGGATAGTAGTTGGGGTACTGAGGAGCGGGCATCCACTGATCCCACTGCTGATGCTCCTCCCCTGCCTCTGCAGCAGCTTGAGCATTCCGGTAGGCGATGATGTCCGTAGGCATAATCCTATATCCACCCCTGGCAATAGAATCAAACAAAGCAGGAGCAGGCAACGGGATAATATCAGAAGTTTCAATGCTAAAAACCAGGTTATAAGGAATAGGAATGTCAGGGGATCTATCATTATAAAACGGTGGTAATCCATGGCAGCACGGTCTAGGTAAACCTTGGTCAGAGGGCAATCATGAGGGCGTATCTCAACCTCGAAGTGAGACGCCAAACGAGTAGCATAAATCCCACCATGAATTTTACCCTTGGATTTATTATGGTGGAGGCGACGAGCCACAATGGCTCCCAAGCTATAAGTGTTATCGCCCTCTAATGCCCGACGCAAAACAGCAAGGTCTGGTGAGGTGAGCGCACCCACCTTCTCCCTAGCAAGCAAGCATTTTGCAATGAAAAGAGCAAAGTAATGAACCACAGGAAAATGCAAACCAGTGGCAGTGATAGCTGACACCGCTCTCTCATCTCCCACTGTCAGAGTGCAATAAAAGGCCTCAAACTCAGTCGGCCTAGGCTCGGCTAAGCTCCCATCAGAAGGGATCATGCATATGTTACAAAATTTAGTAAGTGGTATGTGATGGTTTTCAGCATATAAATCAAAACTCACTTCAGGAGGATTATTCCTAGGCAGGAAAGTAAAGCTTTGAACAAAGATGTTTGTGAGGATTTGGTGCTGTTCACACTCATATGCAATGAAGTCAGTGAGGCCAGCATTAGCAGCATATTGTGTGGACTCTTGAAGGATTCCAGCCTCTTCCAGGAATGGGGTGTGTGGCCATTCACACGGTTGTACTTCCGCCAACTTCCGAGGACGAAGATCACTATCAGATGACTCCCCAATAACACCCTTGGAGTTTTTCTTAGAGCCAAACTTCCTAAAGATATTCATGGTTTCCCTATGAACAAAATTCTGAAATTTATTAGTCCAAAAAAAATTCTCAACAAAACTTCACAAAAATCATACCAACTACTCATAGGGATACATAGAGGCCATAGCAAGCATTCAAACTACTTAGAACACTAAGAATTCAACATGCAAGCTCATCTACAGCAGCACCAAGAGTAGCTAATTATTCAAAATATAAACCACTAAAACAAAAACTAATTGGACAAACTATGGAGTCACATACCAAGCAACAATCCCCGAAACAGTTTCGGAAACGAAGCTTCGAGCAAAGAGATCAAAATTCATGGGTTTGAGAGCAAGAACACGGGAGAGAGACAATGGAGATTTTTTCTGGAGGTAAGTGATGATGTGTTGTAAAGAGATAAGTGAGGGGCCCACGTGGTGACCACAACCCACCAGGGCGCGCCTTGGGGTCCTGGCGCGCCCAGGTGAGTTGTGCCCACCTGGTGCACGTTATTTGCACCAAAAATTCAGAAATATTCAGAAAAATCGTATTAAATTTTGAGGGCATTCTGAGAACTTTTATTTCTGGGTCATTTTTTATTACACGGGAAATTCAGAAAACAGAAAAAACATGGCATTTTATTTTATTTAACTAATAAAAACAGAGAATAAAAAGTAGGGACAGAAGGTAGTGCTTACTAAATCCATCAACTTCATACCGCACAAAAATGATCCATTAATAAGGTTGATCAAGTCTTATTAACAACCACTTTCGATTAGCGTGAAACTGAAGAACTTTCGTAAATCACTAAATTACCTCAATGGGGATATGAATGTCCCCAACAATAAGCATTTCATATTTCTTTTTAACAGTAGGTAGAGCTATTTGAAAACTTCCAACAGTGATTGTCAGAGATTTTTCAATAACATTAATACCATTCACTTGGAATTGTTTCTTCGGAAAGTGCACCGAATTCCTATTACCATTGATATGAAAAGTGACCTTGCTTTTATTGCAATCAATAACAGCCCCTGTAGTATTCAAGAAGGTTCTACCAAGGATAATCGACATGTTGTCGTCCTCGGGCATCTGAAGTATAACAAAGTCAGTCAAAATAGTAACATTAACAACAACAACGGGCACATCCTCACAGATACTAATAGGTATGGCAGTTGATTTGTCAGTCATTTGCAAATGTATTTTAGTAGGTGTCAGTTTATTCAAATCAAGCCATTTATATAAACAGAAAGGCATAACACTAACACCAGCTCCTAAATCACACAAAGCAATTTTCACATAATTCTTTTTGACAGAGCAAGGTATAGTTGGTATTCCCGGATCTCCAAGTTTTTTGGGTACTCCATCTTTAAAAGTATAATTAGCAAGCACAGTGGAGATTTCAGCTTCCGGTATTTTTCTTTTATTTGTGATGATGTCTTTCATATACTTTGCATAAGGAGGCACTTTCAAGATATCAGTCAAGCGAGTACGCAAAAAGACTGGCCTCAGCATTTCAGCAAAGCGTTCAAATTCTTCATCATCATTATTTTTACTTGACTTAGGTGGAAAAGGCAGATGTTTTTGAACCCAAGTTTCTCTTTCTTTACCATGTTTTCTAGCAATGAAGTCTCTTTTGTCATACCTTTTATTCTTAGGTTGTGGGTTATCAAGATCAACAGGTGGTTCTATCTCAACATCATTGTCTGGTTCTTTATTATCTGGTTGAGTGTCTTCATGAACCTCATCATTATCTTTTTCATTATCACTAGGTGAGTGTTCATTACCAGACTGAGTTTCAGCATCAGAGATAGAAGTTTCATTATCACTATTAGGAGGTTTCTCTATTTCAGGTTCACTAGGAGTAAGCAAAGTCCTGTCATTTTCCTTTTTCTTTTTCTTTCTAGAAGAACTAGGTGCACTATAGTTAGCTCTTTGTGAATCTTGTTCAATTCTTTTTGGGTGTCCCTCAGGATAAAGTGGTTGCTGAGTCATTTTACCTCCTCTAGTTGCAACTCTAACAGCAAAGTCATGCATATTATTATTCATTTCATCAAGCAATTCTCTTTGAGATTTAGCAACTTGTTCTAACTAAGTTTGAACCATAGAAGCGTGCTTTCCAACACCTCTAACATCATTTGATATTCTAAATAACAAGTCACTCCAGCGACCAATCATATCAGAATTGTATTTCAATTGTTTCATAACATTTGCATTGAAGTGATCTTGTTTTCTAATAAAATTTTCAAAATCATAAATTGGCTAGGATGCATATTGTGAGGATTATCTTCATAAGAGAATTTATCTCTACCACCTTAGGCAACGGTGGTGTATTAAGCCCATGTATTTCTTCAATAGGAGGTAAATTTTTAACATCCTCAGATTTAATATGTGACGCCCTCGATTCAATCGTACACTAATCATACAGGCAAATGTGTACGATTAAGATCAAGGACTCACGGGAAGATATCACAACACAACTCTAGACACAAATTAAAATAATACAAGCTTTATATTACAAGCCAGGGGCCTCGAAGGCTTGAATACATAAGCTCGAATACACAAGAGTCAGCGGAAGCAACAATATATGAGTACAGACATGAGTTAAACAAGATTGTCTTAAGAAGGCTAGCACAAAAGCAACAATGATCGAAAAGGCAAGGCCTCCTGCCTGGGAGCCTCCTAACTACTCCTAGTCATCGGCGGTCTTCACGTAGTAGTAGGTATCCTCTGGGTAGTAGTAGACATCAGTGGCGTCGTCTGGCTCCTGGGATCCGTCATCTGGTCGCAACAATCAGGTATGGGGAAAAAGAAGTAGCAAAGCAACCGTGAGTACTCATCCAAAGTACTCGCAAGACTTACATCAGATCTAAACTAAGTATCCATTTGTATCAAAGGAATGGGTTGTATCTATGGACTAAACTGCAGAATGCCAGAAGGGAAGGGGAAAACCTAGCCTATCGAAGACTAGCATCTTCTGGAAACCACCATCTTGTAGCATAAAGTAAAGTAGTAGAAGTGTTATCAACCTCGGCCAGAGATCCTTTCTCGACTCCCTGCGAGAAAGCAATCCCAGAGCCATACTATCCAGTTATCATCACAACACATTTCTCATCAGCATCCAGTTCTCATCACATTATCCAGTTCTAGTTGTATCGATCGGGATACAACTCCAAGTGTCTGTTACCGTAGGACAGGCTATCGATAGATGTTTTCTTCCCTGCAGGGGTGCACCAACTTACCCACCATGCTCGATTAACTCCGGCCGGACACACTTTCCTGGGTCATGCCCGACCTCAGCCAAACAATACGCCGCAACCCGACCTAGGCTTAACAGAGAGGCTAGCACGCCGGACTAAACCTATGCCCCCAGGGGTCATGGGCCATCTCCCCGGGAACTCCTGCACGTTGCGTGGGCGGCCGGTGAGCAGACCTAGCTACCTCCTTCAACAAGGTAGGTGCTTTCCAGTCCAACCCGGCGCGCGCCGCTCAGTCGCTGACGTCTATTAAGCTTCGGCTGATGTATATGATGCAGAACGCCCATACTATGCCCACGTGATGGTTAGTGCTATCAGGACAGAGGCCCCTCGGATCAAATATCCAAATCATAGTGGATTAGGAACGCGCGGTAATGAGCAGAGACTCACAATCGATGTGACCCCGTCACCCCATCTCGAGTACTTGCGGCAAGGTCTAAGAATGCCCGACCATGCCTCGTAAGTATCTCACAGGCACCTCCCAGGTCAACCCGACTCCACATCACTCGCAATTAAGCTCGCACAGGTACCCCTCAGGGTCGACCCGTCTTTACTAACATGGCTCAGTGTAAAGTCAAAGTAACCATAGTAACTATGTGTCTAACACCAAGGGGAAAACCCGAGGAATCACCCCCGGTGAATCCCACTCGATGTTATCATCAAGTTGAACGTAAGAGGATCCACCCTGAGGTTCACACTTGAGGGGGTGCATGATAGAGCGGTAACGGAAGTGGTTAAGGAGGAAATCACCCTCGATGACCTCGACCGTATAGCTATACTACAGAGATCTCATCAGGAGTGATGTATGAGGTTCACCCTCGGCAGTCGATTGTAACTCTGTAGTGTTGTACAACTAGGGGATGATGTGCGGTGTCGGGGCCTGGACGTCGATCACGTTGTTCGAGTCATCGAACATAAAGCGAGGCAACTGGGACAAGGCGGGGGGGGGGGGGTCACTGATGGATCACTAACCAACCTATACTAAGCAGTTTAGGATAAGCAGGTAAGGTATGAAAGGAGGTAACAACAACAGGCTATGCATCAGAGTAGGATCATACAGAAAGCAGTAGCAGTTCTAACGCAAGCATGAGAGGGAAAGAAATGGGCGATATCGGAATGCTCAAGGGGGGTTTTCTTGCCTGGTTTCTCTGGCAAGGAGGGGTCGTCGTCGACGTAGTCGATCATAGGAGCATCACCGTTCTCGAGGTCTACCGGAGAGAAGAGGGGGAAGAAACAGTAAATACATATCAAACAGAGGTATCACTAAGCATGACATGACGATACACGTTGCAGACGAAGGGGGGAAACATCCGAGGATGATTTCCCGGCGGTAGGCGGATTTTGGACAAATGAAACAGAGGGGACGGTTCCATGTTCAGCATGCTAGGGGCATGTGACAGATGAACGGACCGCATATTCGGATTCGTTGGATTTTTCTGAGCAACTTTTATATAGAAAACATTTTCATCCGAGCCACGGATTATTTTATATGATTTTTGAAAGTTTTAACAATATTCTGGAATTATTTATATTCGCAGAAAAGGAATATGACGTCAGCATTGCATGGGGATGACGCCAGCAGTCAACAGACTCGCTGACCAGGGTCAAACCGGGCCTGTGGTTCCAGTGGGACCCACATGTCAGCCTCTGTTAGTCTAACAGTAATTTAAACTAAACTAACAGCCTAATTAGAGGGGTGGGCCCCAGGTGTCAGTGACTAACTAATTACTAATTAGTTAACAGATTAATTAACATTTTAATTATTTGTAAAACCTGTTTAATTAACGCGGGGCCCGCATGTCAGTGGCACTTGGCTGCACAGTCAGTATGTTGACTGGGTCTACCCAGTCAACGGGGCCGACGGGGCCCACTGGCAGTGACCCAGGGGTGGCCCCAGGTGTGCCACATTGGCAGTGGCCGGCGGCTGAACATCGGCGACCGAAAACATGGTGGAGGCGCTCGGGACCTCGTCGGAAAAGCGCCACAGAGGGCCGTGTCGAGCGCGGCTGGGCTCGTTCGGACGCGGGAGGAGCGGCGCATCCAACTGTGGCCTTCGCTCGGGCTGAGGCGGGCTGCAACGGCGGTGGCGGCGAGCAGAGGCGGCGGCAGCGGGCGATGGTGGATTCGGCGATGCAGGGCACGGGTCGGCGCGCGGAGAGGGCCTACGAGCAGCTGACACTCGCGCACGTCCGATGGAGGTAGCGGGAGGCTATGGGGAGGTCCATGGGGACGACGGTGATAAGCGACGCGGCGGAGTTGAGCTCGGCCGTCCATGGCGGCGACGTTATGCGCAGCAGAATGAGGGGAAGGCAGGGGGAGGACGTGCGGTGCTCACCGTGCGGGCACAAGGAGGCCCCGTGAGTGAACGGGAGCGCAGAGGGAGGCCGCGGTCGACGGGAATCATTGGCGGCCGAGGCGGAAGGGGTTGAGGTGGATCCGGCGTTGTGGTGCCTCCCGGCTCCAACGGCGGGCACCCGTCGGCGTGGAGGACGACGACGGACGCCTACGGCATGTCGGCGATGCAGGGCGACGTCGGTGGCCGCGGGTTCGACCCGGCGACGGCGGCGGGCGCGTTCTGGCATCGATGGGGAACGAGGGGGAGATGAAGTGAGCGGGGGATCTACGGGGAGAGGGAGAGGCGGAGAGGACGAGGGGGGAGTGGGAGAAGGGCCCGAGGGGCCGGGGGGGCGTGGAGGCCTTATCCTCCCCTCGACGCCAACGAGGAGGTCCGGTGGCGACCGCGCCCTGTAGCGGCGCGCGACCGAGGAACAGGAAGGGGGCGCGGTGCAGGGAGCTGGGCCGGCCAGACTGGTTGAGGTCTAGGGGGCAGGGGGGTTCTTTCTCCTCTCCTCTTCCTTTTTTTGAAACTTCTTTGTTTTCTTTAAAAAAACAAAAGGCAAAACAGTTTTATAAAATACAAAGCTTGAACCTAAATTATTATTATAATTTAGACTACTGCCACAATTAGTTTGGTAGTTAACTAAATTAGCTTAGCATTTTTATAAAACAAAAAGGCATTTAAACAATGTTTTAACCATTGTTTTAATTATCTTAGGGCATTTAAACACTTTGCAAAAATGTTGGTTCACCACCAATATTGTCAAAAGGATGTTTGCCACATGATGAACATTTTAGTTTTCATGTTTGAGCAATTTAGAATTTTGACTTTAATTTGAAATTGAGAATTGGACTGGAATAGAATCAAAGTGAGATTAGCAACAGTAACAATGATGACAAGGCATCTTTTAGAGGGGATTACTGTAGCATGATTCTCGGGGTGTTACATAATACCTTTTTCCTTCACAGATTTCTTTGCCTCTTGCATATCTTCAGGACTGAGATATAATATACCCCTCTTCTTTAGAGTGGGTTTGGCCAGTGGTTCAGGAAGGGTCCAATCATCATAATTTTTGAATATGTTATTCAATAATTCTTCAGCTTGTCCAACAGTTCGTTCCCTGAAAACACAACCGACACAACTATCTAGGAAGTCCCTAGAAGCATTCGCTAGTCCATTATAGAAGATATCAAGTATTTCATTTTTCTTAAGAGGATGATCAGGCAAATCATTAAGTAATTGGCAAAGCCTCCCCCAAGCTTGTGGGAGACTCTCTTCTTTAATTTGCACAAAGTTAAATATTTCCTGCAAGGCAACTTGTTTCTTATTAGCTGGGAAATATTTTTCAGAGAAGTAATAAATCATATCCTAGGGACTACGCACAAAACCAGGAGCAAGAGTATTGTACGAAGCTTTAACATCACCCTTTAATGAGAACGCAAATAATTTGAGAATAAAGTAATAGCGAGTTTTCTCATCATGAGTAAAAAGGGTGGCTATGTCATTCAACTTAGTAAGATGTGCCACAACAGTTTCAGTTTCATAACCATGGAAAGGATCAGATTCAACCAAAGTAATTAACTCTGGGTCGACAGAGAATTCATAATCCTTATCATCAATAAAGATAGGTGAAGTAGCAAACTTAGGATCACATTTCATTCTAGCATTCAAAGATTTTTCTTTATACTTGCATAATAATTTCCCTAGATCATCTCATCTCTTCAAGCAAGAATATCTCTAGTAGTCTCCTCACTCATAACATAACCTTCCAGTACCTTAGGAAATTCATATCTAGGAGGGCTAGTTCTAGCAGGTGTTTCAGGAGTTTCAGTTTCAAGCTCATCATTAGATTCAACAACACCATGTTTTATAACTCTAGCAATTTGTTTATCAATAAAGTCACCAAGTGGCACATCATCATTAAGCAAGTTACTAGCATCATTATAAGCATTATCCATAGCAGAAGTAGCATCACGAATAACCTGCAACATATAAGAATTAATAGCATGTGGTGGTGTTGCAAGTTTACTTATAACAGAAGGTGAATCTAAAGTAGAACTGGATGGCAGTTCCTTACCTCCCCTCGTCTTTGAGGGAAATATCTTGGTCTTAGCATCCTTGAAATTCTTCATAGTGATAATATGATAATAATCCCAAGTGACTGGAGAAATATAACTATGCTCCCCGGCAACGGCGCCAGAAAAAGGTCTTGTTAACCCACAAGTATATGGGATCGCAACAATTTTCAAGGGTAGAGTATTCAACCCAAATGTATAGATTAGACACAAGGGGAGCCAAAGAATATTTGAAGGTATTAGCAGATGAGTTGTCAATTCAACCACACCCAGAGATTAATTATCTGCAGCAAGTAATCAATAGCAAAGTAATATGATAGTTTTGATAGTGGTGACAACAACAATAGTAACGGTAACAGTGATAGCAGTAATTTTGTAGCAAGTGTAACAGTGATGATAGCAGTAGTAACTTAGCAAGAACAATATAAGATAAATTCGTAGGAATTGGATCGGTGACTTGTTGGATGATATTCATCATGAGACAGTTATAACCTAGGGTGATATGGCACTAGCTCCAGTTCATCAATATAATGTAGGCATGTATTCCGTAAATAGTCATACATGCTTATGGAAAGAACTTGCATGACATCTTTTGTCCTACCCTCTCGTGGCAGCGGGGTCCATATTGGAAACTAAGGGATATTAAGGCCTCCTTTTAATAGAGAACCGGAACAAAGCATTAGCACACGGTGAATACATGAACTCCTCAAACTACGGTCATCACCAGGAGTGGTCCCGACTATTGTCACTCCAGGGTTGCCGGATCATAACACATAGTAGGTGACTATAACTTGCAAGATTGGATCTAGAACATGGATATAATGGTGATAACATAAACGGTTCAGATCTGAAATCATGGCACCCGGGCCCAAAGTGACAAACATTAAGCATGGCAAAGTCATAGCAACATCAATCTAAGAACATAGTGGATACTAGGGATGAAGCCCTAACAAAACTAACTCGATGACATGATGAATCTCATCCAAATCCTCACTGACCAGCGAGCCTACGAAGGAATTACTCACTCTCTGTGGGGAGCATCATGGAATTGGCGATGGAGAAGGGTTGGTGATGACAAAGAACGAAGATCCCCCTCTCTGGAGCCGCAAATAGACTCCAGATCTGGCCTCCCAATGAAAAACAGGAGGTCACGACAGCTCCATCTAGTGGATCACGATAATTCTTTCTCCCTGATTTTTTCTGGAAAAATAGGATTTTATAGCGTCGGTTTCAGGGTCTGCGGGGCCACCAGGTGCGGACAACCCACCTAGGCGCACCAGGAGAGGGGGGCGCGCCCTGGTGGGTTGTGCCCACCCAGGTGCCCCTCTCCGGTAGGTATTGGTTTCAGAAATTCTTATTATTGATATAAAAAATCCTTGCAAAGTTTTGTTCCATTCCAAGAACTTTTATTTCTGCACAAAGATAACACCATGGTAGTTCTGCTGAAAACAACGTCGGTCTGGGGCTAGTTTCATTCAAATCATGCAAATTAGATTCCAAAACAAGATGAAAATCGTCAGGAATAGTAGATACGTTGGAAACGTATCAGCTATCGACATCCTGAACAGTGAATTCATATAAGCGATGCGATGAAACTAACCTCGATGGAAAACAACATTGTTCCCAATATTGTTCTACATGAGTACATATAAAGGCATGTTAAGCACAACAGGCTAAACATCAACCAAATATATCCATGGTAGACAACATAATCTACAAATGATAGCTTCAGTGTGCAGGCTTAAGTATGCTAGGTAAGCAAAACAAGAAGTGAAAAGGTGTGTTAACTGTATTAGGCATAGCATTTAAAACCAAGCAAATAGTCATTCAAACTGGTATTGTGCAGGTCTAAAGTACACTAATTATTGTTAAAAAACAAAAAGGCATGTTAACTGCAATATCCTTATCAGCAACTAAATACCGTAATTCATAGTGATATTGTTGAAACTGTTATTGATGAAATTGAACTGCACAGTAAATAGTTGCACATATAGAGTATCACATTGTGAAGAATTGAAATAAACAAGTCATAAGGCCATCTCTAGCCGATCCTTTAAAAGTTAAAGGACTAAAACCCTTAGTGGATATATATATATATATACACTCCAGCAATTTTTGGCCTTTTCTAGTCGATCCCCTAAACTTAACGTTGTAAGCTTCAATTTGATCAAGTTCAAAGCAGGTTCAACCGAAAGTAGCATGCATTCAAACGTAAACATAGATAGAAATTGCATAACCGAACATAAAACATAAATTTAAACTAAGCTAAACTACTTTTGATCGAAGTGGAGGTCGAGCCAATCCTTCCTCGTCATGTACGGTGTGCCACGAGCCGGGTCCAGGATGGTGCTGTCGTCGGGGTCATTGGGGAAGGCACTCCTCCACTTGTCGACATTGATCTCCTTGTCCTTGGGGCCCACCTCGACGCCCTCCACGCTGCCGTCACCGCCGCCTTCGACCTCATCATCGGAGGAGAGCGCGATAACCTCGCCGCCGTCCTCGTCGCCTTTGACCTCGCCATTGGAGGAGAGCGCGATAACCTCGCCACCCTCCTTGCCGACAAATATTGGCCGCTCCGCCTCCACGAGCTCCGAGTGCTGTCGGCGGAGCTCTTGCATGTAGGCCTCGTTGGCGGCCTCGGCCTTGAGGCGCTCCCGTGCCTCGTGGTCCTCCCGCGCCATAGCCGAGCTCACCACAACTGGCTCCGGAGGAATGAGGTCGACCAAACGTGTGCCAGAGGGGAAATTGAGCCTAGCTGCCGCGCTGTGGTAGCGGACCTGCCAGCGGTCGTACTCCATGGCTGCGAGCTCGGCTGTGTGGAAGCTACCGAGCCACCGGCGGGTGTGGGTCTCCTGATCTGTAATCTCGGCGACCCACGG
The DNA here is from genome assembly GCF_018294505.1 of Triticum aestivum. Lineage (NCBI taxonomy): Eukaryota > Viridiplantae > Streptophyta > Magnoliopsida > Poales > Poaceae > Triticum > Triticum aestivum. The sequence continues at coordinate 140,412,832 of NC_057800.1, forward strand.
GGAAGTCCTCGAACCGACATAGGGGTGCGGCGGCGAGCAGATCGGGGGGCCGGCGACAGCGGATTGGGCCCGCAGAGGACGATGGTGACACCTTGGTGGCCACCTCGCCGGTATCGGGCGAAAAGGCCGTGATAAAACTCTTTTTGGCCATTGGCTCCTCGAGCTCCCCGGCACATAGGCAGAGGTTGGGGATGGAGGCGCCGGCGATGGCGGCGACCTACCAATGGTTTCGAGGGTTGTGTTTGTCTGTGTGAGCAGAGGTTTTGGGGAGTGTGTGGTGTGTGTAGGGGGGGGGGGGGGGGGGAGGTGGTGTTTGAGGAAATACTGTAGCAACTGAAAATTTTACTAGGCGGGAGTAATAAGGCGGGGCTACTGAAAATTTGGATCAAGGGCAAGCAGATATTTTTGAGATTGCGAGGAATGCAGAGGTGGGAGTAAAATGCCAGGGCTACTGAAGATTGGAATCAAGGGAGTGAAGAAGAGTGGGAGTAACAAACATCGCACACGGTCCACACATACTAATCGTGTGCTATCAAATATTAAAACCTTCCAGGCGGTAGATAGTTTCGAGATTACGAGGCAGTAATATTTTCGAGATTGCGAGGGATGCAGAAGCAGGAGTAAAATGACAGGGCTACTGAAAATATGAATCAAGGGAATAAAGTAGAGCGAGAGTAACAGACATCGCACAACACATACTAATCATGTGCTATCAAACATTGAAACCTTCCAGGCAGTAGATATTTTCGAGATTACGAGGCAGTAATATTTTCGAGATTGCGAGGGATGCAGAGGCGGGAGTAAAATTCCAGGGCTACTAAAAATTTGAATCAAGGGACTGAAGCAGAGCGGGAGTAAGAGACAATGCACATGGTCCGCACACAAGCTCATCGATCTCAAGATCACCTCTCCTCAGGAGGCTATTCTTCCCTTGTACTCGTTCATTCCCAGCCTACAAGGCAATCCACCACACCACACTAGAGTAGGGTAATACACCACATCGGTGGCCCGAACCAGTATAAACTCTTGTGTCCCTTATTCTTCGGGTTCGGCGAGCTAGGCTTCGAGACCGTTGTGAGAGCGTGAGCTGGGGAGAAAGATCTTCTTGCGCACCCCAGTGTTCAAACCACAAGGGTTTTGTCGGAACCCGTAATCCGACATTTGGCGCGCCAGGTAGGGGTGCGCTGAAGCTTTCCCTTTGTCGATCCATGTTCTGCAGCTTCATCACATCCATGTCAGATGCTCGCCGAGCCCGTGCTGAGCGCCGCGCCGCACCGCCCTCGCCGCTCGCGTCACCCAGACAGCGCCCGTGGGCGGAACTCCCCGCCGTTCTCCATCACCTGTTGCCAACGCTGCTACCGGCCCGGTAGCAAACAAGCAGCAAGCATCACCGCTGCACCCCTCTGTGTGGCGGAACGGCCGCACCGCCACCCTGTCGCTGACTCCGGCCGGCTCATCGTCACACGGTGCACGACGCGTAGGCCGCACTGCTTATGGCGCGCAAGCTCCTGCGCTACCGCCCGGTCGACGACCTCTACGAAGAATGGCTGGACCGCATCACCGAGCTAATCAGCGCCGCTGGAGGCTCCCTGGCACCGTCTCTCTTGCTACCTCAACCCCGCCAATTGCAGGCGACGCAGCTCATGGAGCGCCTCCACCACCGCCTCAAGACGGCGTCCTGGCGCCAAGGCGTGCGGCCCCTCGGTGCAACCCGCCGCGCCAGGTGCCCGCACGCGAAGATGGAAGCTACCAAGAAGTTCCCCGACCACCGGGAAATGCCCCTGCACTCCTGATGCCACCATGTCAAGACCGCGTGCCGCGTTCCGCGGCGGTGCGTCGGCATCAAGATCCAACTCCGCCCCCGCGACGGGCTCCTGCGGCCACAACAGGTTGCCGTGCCTTCACCCCAGAGCTGCGTAGCATGGTCTGGCCGGGCAAGTTCAAGCCAGACCTGCCTCTGTGCTACGACGACACCCCCGACCCTACGAACTTCCTGCAGCTTTATGAGCTGAGCATCGAGGCGGCAAACGGCAACGAGAAAGTCATGGCGAACTGGTTTCCCATGGCTCTCAAGGACGGCGCTCGCTCATGGCTCCTGAACTTGCCCTTGAGCTCAATCTTCTCCTGGGAACAGATGCGCAGCCGCTTCATCGCCAACTTCCAGGGCACTTGCGACTGCCCACCGGCTGCGGGTGACCTGCGCCGCATCTAGCAGCAGCCTAGAGAGACCCTGCAGAAGTACATCCAGCGCTTCAACAGCGTTCCCCTCAAGATTTCCAAGATGACGGACGAGGCCATCATCTCCGTGTTCTCTGATGGCGTCCACGGTGTCAAGATGAAGGAGGAGCTCGCCATCCATGAGGATCTATGCACGACACTGGAGCTGTTCAACCTGGCGACTAAGTGTGCACAAGCTGAGGAGGGATGTCTCTCCCTCCTCGAGCTCCCTGCTGCTGACCTAGAAGAGAAGAAGGCCAAGGCCAAGGACGTAAAGCGAAAGGGGGTAGCTGTGCTCGCGGCGGAGCTGGACACAAAGCGCGGCCGGGACCACCCCGAGTCGTCCAAGAGTAGCCGTCTGTTCTGCGCCTTCCACAACGTACACAACCACAACACCAACGACTGCCAAGAGCTCAGGGCCATTCAAGATGGACGCTTCGGTCGACGCCCCGACCGCAACGACCGGGGCTATGGCCGAGGAGGAGGATGAGGTGCGGGGCACTAGGACGACCGCAACCCTCGACCAGAGTGACGTGACCGGCCTCGCGAGGACCACTGGCGAGAAGAGCCTCGCGATGGCGACTGGAGGGATCAACCTTGTGAGGACCGTCCTCAAGGCAATGCTGGTCTCTCTCCGCTGCCACCACCAAGGAGGAACGACGACCACCATCAGGACAAGGGGCTGGAGGCTTCCAAGAGCCGCGCGTGATACATCTCCAACGTATCTATAATTTTTGATTGTTCCATGCTATATTATATTCTGTTTTGGACATTATTGGGCTTTATTGTACACTTCTATATTATTTTTAGGACTAACCTATTAACCGGAGGCCCAGCCCAGAATTGCTGTTTTTTTGCCTATTTTAGGGTTTTGCAGAAAAAGAATATCAAATGGAGTCCAAACGGAATGAAACCTTCGAGAACGTGATTTTCGGAACGAACATGATCCAGAGGACTTGGACCCTACGTCAAGCAATCAAAGAGGAGGCCACGAGGTAGGGGGCGCGCCTACCCCCCTAGGCGCGCCCTCCACCCTCGTGGGCCCCCTGTTGCTCCACCGACGTACTCCTTCCTCCTATATATACCTACATACCCCCAAACTACCAGATACGGAGCCAAAACCCTAATTCCACCACCGTAACTTTCTGTATCCACGAGATCCCATTTTGGGGCCTATTCCGGAGCTCTGCCGGAGGGGGCATCGATCACGAAGGGCTTCTACATCAACACCATAGCCTCTCCAATGAAGTGTGAGTAGTTTACCTCAGACCTACGGGTCCATAGTTATTAGCTAGATGGCTTCTTCTCTCTTTTTGGATCTCAATACAAAGTTCTCCCCCTCTCTTGTGGAGATCTATTTGATGTAATCTTCTTTTTCGGTGTGTTTGTTGAGACCGATGAATTGTGGGTTTATGATCAAGTTTATCTATGAACAATATTTGAATCTTCTCTGAATTCTTTTATGTATGATTGGTTATCTTTGCAAGACTCTTTGAATTATCAGTTTGGTTTGGCCTACTAGATTGATCTTTCTTGCAATGGGAGAAGTGCTTAGCTTTGGGTTCAATCTTACGGTGTCCTTTCCCAGTGACAGTAGGGGCAGCAAGGCACGTATTGTATTGTTGCCATTGAGGATAACAAGATGGGGTTTTCATCATATTGCATGAGTTTATCCCTCTACATCATGTCATCTTGCTTAAAGCGTTACTGTAGCGACCAGACCTCAAACGGTCCAATCTCTGTGCTCAGGTGTCATCCCTGGATCAGTAATGCTGACACCACACAGTACTTGAAGGATTTATAACAGAGTAGCAATCACACACTTATTACATCGAGAGTCTCAAAAGAGAACTTATTACAATAAATATGGCTTAAGGCCATCTAATAACGATAATAGCGGAAGGCTTGGAAGATAAGTGAGTCCATCAACTCCAACGGCATCACTGAGTATAGAACCACGACCTAAAACTCCTTAATCCTCATCTGAAAAGTCTGCAACATTAAAGTTGCAGCCCGAAACGGGTCAGCACATGGAATATGCTGGCAAAATAACACACAGAGAGTAATGGAATGAAACAGGCTATTCTATATGCCTATTTGGCTGGTGGAAAGCTCTATGGTTACAGTTTGCGTAAAGCCAATTTTTCCCTACTCCAAAGGAATAATTTTATTTAACTATCATGGTAGTTGTTAAACATTGAGAATGGTTGACATCATTCTCAATCCCAATTAAGCATCATCATTAAACAAAACCCAACAAAATTAATTTTAGAGTAACATGTTGAGATTCACATGATAATCCAGATACTTGATACTCAAGATGTCCATAACCGGGGACACGGCTAATCATGATTAGTTTATACACTCTGCATAGGTTTGCGCACTTTTCCCCACAAGACTCGATCTCCTCCGTTGGATTTCTCGCACTACATGGTGTTTGAGAAACGGATGACCGAGACATAGTCTTTCAGAAGCGTTTGCAGCTTCCAATGGGTAGACCATACCACCTACAACCCCTACATCTGCTAGTCTACCACTGTAAGAGTTCACACAACTTAATCAACCATGCTAGAGCCCATAGTAGCTTTTGGCTGCACACGGAAGTTTCTAGCATGAATAATCTCATGATCCCTTTGAGCCTGGGTGGCGGTCCAAAAGAAAAACAGGCAATTGCTGGAATACCCAGGTGCCTCAATCCACCCAGATGTGTACTTAAGTTGCCACCTTAAGTAAACCATTAATTAACATCTCACATTTGTCATGGATACACTCACCCAATCCACGTCTACTAGCATAGCATGGCATAATAAGCAAATGTAGAAGTAACTCCCAAAGGTTTGATAATAACAGGTAATAGGTACTACCTCAACTACTTCCCAAACCCACAATTTAATTAGATCATAATCATGCAATGTGTGAGGTTTGATCTAATGCAATAAAACTGGGTAGAGGGAAAAACAGGATCAAAGTGTTACTTGCCTTGCTGATGATCCGGGAAACCTAGCGATTCGAAGTAGCAAGCGGTGCACTCCGGGTACTCTATCGCAAACAAACAAGCATACAATAAGTACTCAACTAATGCACAGGTAAAACTCAAATAAGATATCTAACCAGAAAGTTCAACTTAAGAACTCCGGTTGGCAAAAAGAATCAAAATGAACGAAGCAACGAAAGACAAACGGTAAAAGAAAAAGGCTTCGTTTACTATTCTGGATCTAGGGTAATTTTTACAGTGGCAAAAACTTGTTTGAGTTGGTTAAGCGGAAAGAGGGTTTCGAGACGAAACTCCAGGCGCTTGAATCGCCTGATTCCGATAAACGAGCGAAAAGTTAGACCAAAACGAAAATCGGATCAGAAATCGTGATCAGAAAAATCGCGGATTTAATCCGAGAAAAAGAAAAATGATGAATGTTCGTTAAAACGAATGAACGGACGAATGCTCGCTAATTAAATAAACCGGAAAACCAATCTATTTAAAAAACTGAAACTAAAAAAATGAACAAAACCGTCGGAAAACCGAACGGTTTTTCGAGAAAAACCGGCGGCGGTGAGGTCTACCTCTGGTGACGGATCCGGCGGGCGGCGACGGGCGGCGGCGGCGCTCTGGCGGGCGGCGGCGGTCGGCGGCGGCGGGACGGCGGCACGGGGCGACGGAGGCGGCGCTAGGCGGCGGCAGCAGCTAAGGCGGCGGTGGCGGCTAGGGTTTGGGGGGGGGGGGGTTCCGGCTGGGCCTCCCCGGCTTATAAAGCCGGCCGGGCCTAGTGTCCGGGTCGGACACGGCCCGTTAGGTCGGTTGCGTTTTTTAAATAGTTACGCTCAGAAAAAACAAAAGGAATACTAAACGGACTCCAAAAATCCCAAAATAAATTTTCCCCGGCTTCTAAAATCAAGCCGCATAGGATGATCATTTATTTGGGGCCTAAATGCAATTTTGAAAAATGCGCATTTTTTCCTAAATTCAAATAAAATAGTAAATAAAACCAAAATAAAATCTTATTTGATTTTTTATTAAATCCCCAGTATTTCCTTATTTTGGAAAGTCATTTTATTCCCTCTCTCGTATTTTTGTAATAGAAATAATTGAAGATAAAATAAATAAAATCAAACGATCCTATTTTCAAAATTTGAGACAACTCAAATATGAAAATAACAAAATCCCCAACTCTCTCCGAGGGTCCTTGAGTTGCGTGAAATTTCTAGGATCAACCAAAATGCAATAAATATAATATGCAATGATGATCTAGTGTATAACATTCCAAATTGAAAATTTGGGATGTTACAAACCTACCCCCCTTAAGTTGAATCTCGCCCTCGAGATTCGGGTTGGCTAGAAAATAGGTGAGGGTGGTCCTTCAGCATATCTTCTTCTCGCTCCCAGGTGGCTTCATCCTCCGTGTGGTGGCTCCACTGAACCTTGCAAAACTCGATAACCTTGCTGCGGGTGACTCGACTGGCATACTCTAGAATCTTAACTGGTTTCTCCTCATAGGTGAAATCAGTATCCAACTGAATCGCTTCTAGTGGTACTGTATCTCTCAGCGGAATGTCAGCCATCTCTGCGTGGCACTTCTTCAACTGGGATACGTGGAACACGTCGTGTACTCCTGACAATCCTTCGGGCAATTCCAACTTATAGGAAACTTCTCCCATACGCTCCAAAACTTTGTATGGGCCTACAAAATGCGGTGCTAGCTTTCCCTTAACTCCAAAGCACTTAACTCCTCGAAGTGGTGATACTCGAAGATAAACTCGGTCTCCGACTTCGTAAACTGTCTCCTTGCGTTTAGAATCTGCATAACTCTTCAGCCTGGATTGAGCTACCTTGAGCCTATCGCGAATCAATTTCACCTTCTATTCAGATTCCCTTATCAGATCCGGTCTAAACAATTGGTGGTCTCCAACTTCATCCCAGGACAATGGGGTCCTGCACCTCCTTCCGTACAAGGCTTTGAAAGGGGCCATCTTCAAACTGGATTGATAGCTGTTGTTGTAAGAGAACTCTGCATATGGAAAATTCTTGTCCCAGCTAGATCCGTAATCTAGCGCACAAGCTCTTAGCATATCCTCCAAAATCTATTTGACTCTCTCGGTCTGTCCATATGTCTGCGGGTGGAAAGCTGTACTGAACTCTAGCCTGGTACCCAAAGTTTCATGCAGCTGATTCCAGAACTTTGAGGTAAATTGGATTCCTTTGTCTGATACTATGCTCCTTGGAACTCCATGCAGACAAACGATTCTGGTCATATATATCTTTGCGAACTTTGCACTGGTATAGGTAGTCTTCACGGGAATGAAATGAGCTACCTTTGTCAAACGATCGACTACAACCCATATCGAGTCATAGCCTGAACGTGTTCTGGGAAATCCTGTAATAAAATACATGCCTAGCTTATCCCACTTCCATTCGGGTATCGGCAATGGCTGTAGCAATCCTGCTGGCTTCTGATGCTCTGCCTTTACTCTCTGACATACATCACAAACGGCTACATACTCCGCAAAATCCTTCTTCATTCCGGTCCACTAGAATATATCCTTCAAATCCAAATACATCTTGGTATTTTCTGGGTGAATCGAATATGGTGAATCATGGGCCTCTTGTAAAATTAACTTCCTGATCTCCAAATCATTTGGTACATAGACACGGTCTTCAAACCATAAGGTATCATGCTCATCCTCACGAAATCCCTTAGCTTTTCCTTTGCTCATTTTCTCCTTAATAGAAGCAATCTCCTTGTCAGTCTTTTGAGGTTCTCTGATCTTATCCATCAAAGTTGACTGAATCTCCAATGCTGCTACATAGCCTCTTGGAACTATTTCCAAACATAGCTCTCGAAGATTTTCGGCTAACTCCCTTGGTAAATCTCCCGTCATTAGGGTGTTGACATGGCTCTTACGGCTTAACACATCTGCTACTACGTTAGCCTTTCCGGGGTGATAATGCAATTTCATATCATAATCCTTGATGAGCTCCAACCATCTCCTTTGTCTGAGGTTCAACTCCTTCTGTGTGAAAATATACTTCAAACTCTTGTGATCCGTGTACACCTCGCAATGGTTTCCAATCAAAAAATGTCTCCAAGTCTTCAATGCATGCACTACGGCTGCTAACCCCAAATCATGTGTAGCATAATTCAACTCATGGGGCTTAAGTTGTCGTGAGGCATATGAAACAACTCTTCCTTCCTGCATAAGCACTGCTCCAAGTCCTCGACGTGAAGCGTCGCAATACACCTCATAATCCTTGGTCTAGTCTGGCAAAATCAACACTGGTGACGTAACCAAACGTTTCTTCAACTCCTGGAAACTAGCCTCACACTCCTTAGTACATATAAACTTGGTATCCTTCTTCAACAACTCCGTCATAGGCTTCGCAATCTTTGAGAAATTCTCAATAAACCTCCGGTAGTATCCTGCGAGTCCAAGAAAACTCCGGATCTCTCCAACTGTTGTTGGCACTTCCCACTTGGTCACGGTATCAACTTTAGTGGGATCTACTACTATACCTTCTCCGGATATAACGTGTCCGAGAAATCCAACTTCTTTCAACCAAAACTCACATTTGCTAAACTTGGCATATAACTGATGTTCTCTGAGCTTACCAAGTACCAAACGCAAATGCTCCTTATGCTCCTCTTCATTCTTCGAGTAAACCAGGATATCATCAATGAACAGTACGACGAACTTATCCAAGAACTCCCTAAACACTTTGTTCATCATGTTCATAAAATGTGCAGGTGCGTTAGTCAGACCAAATGACATAACGGTATACGCGTACAGCCCATACCTGGTGGTAAAAGTTGTCTTGGGTATATCCTGTTCTCGAATCTTCAACTAGTTGTATCCGGATCGCAGATCGATCTTCGAAAATACCTTAGCTCCTTGCAATCGATCAAACAGATCATTGATCATCGGTAGTGGGTACTTGTTCTTGATGGTTACTTCATTCAATCCTCGATAATCAACAACCATCCTTAACGATCCATCCTTCTTCTCCACTAGAAGTACTGGCGATCCACAAGGCGATGAACTTGGGTGAATGTATCCTTTATCCAGTAACTCCTTAATCTGCTTCTTAATTTCAACCAAATCCTTTGCAGGCATCCTATATGGTCTCTTTGATATTGGCCCTGTGCCTGGCAAAAGTTCAATCAAAAACTCAATATCTCTATCCGGTGGCATGCCTGGCAATTCCTCTAGAAATACATCCGGGAAATCCTTCACCACTGGTACTTCCTCCTGCACAACTCCTGTTAAACAATTTACTTGTGTCCTCTTTGGCACATGTCGGGATACATACTTGATCCTTCTTCCTTCTGGGGTGGTAAGCAAGATCGACTTACTGGCATAATCGATGTTTCCTCCATACATCGACAACCAATCCATGCCTAATATCACATCCAAACCTTGAGATTCCAACACTATTAGGTCTGAGGGAAATACATAGTTACCAATCCTTAATGGCAACCGATCACACCATAGGCTAGCCATATATTCTGCTCCAGGCGAGGTTACTAACATGGGTGACCTAAGGGCTTGGGTTGGCAGTTTATACTTATCCACAAATCCCCTTGATATGTATGAATGTGATGCACCAGTATCAAAAAGAATGAGTGTAGTAAATGACTTAACCAAAAACTTACCGATTACTGCATCCGGCTGCTCTTCAACCTCCTCCACGTTAACGTGGTTCACCTGTCCCCTACTGAAAGGGTTAGGCTTCTTTCCAGAGCTTCCATTGCCATTACCATTCTGTGATTCAGGACATTCATTGGCATAATGTCCGGTCTTCTGGCACTTAAAACAAGTGACTTGGCTCAGGTCTCTCTTGGCTGGGGTCGATGGGTTGGTACGGTTCTGGCTCTTACTTCCTCCATTCCCATTACCATTCTTGGTGCCATTGTGATTGTGCGAGCTACCTCCTCCATGGGTATCTTGAAAATGTCCTCCCGGTCTAGGGGTAAAATGTGGCTTCTGCTGAGCTCCTGAATTGTGCTTCCCTTGTCCATACTTCCTCTTGCGATTCTCAATCTGCTGCTGCTTCCCTTCAATCATGAGAGCACGATCTACCAACTCCTGGTAGTTGTTGAAGGTTGCTACCATCAACTGCATGCTCAACTCATCATTCAGTCCTTCCAGAAACTTCTCCTACTTAGCTGCATCCGTAGCAACGTCGTCTGGGGCATAACGTGCTAGCTTGCTAAAGTCCTCCACATACTGGCCAACTGTCCGTCCTCCTTGGCACAAGTTGCGAAACTCTCGCTTCTTCATGGCCATAGCTCCTGCTGAAACATGGGCAGTTCGAAAAGCCTGTTGAAATTGGTCCCACATGACAGTGTCGACAGGAAAAGTGGCTGTGAAATTCTCCCACCATGATGCTGCGGGTCCTTCAAGCTGATGTGCAGCAAACTTCACCTTTTCCGCATCCGTGCATCCTGCTATGGTCAACTCTCTAGCTGTCTTGTGGAGCCAATCATCTGCTACAATTGTCTCGGTGCTACTGGAAAACATCGGTGGATTCAGCCTAAGAAAACGGGCTAAGTGATCAACAGGTGATGGTGGTGGTGGTGGGTTTCTGTTGTTGTTCCCCTGATTCTGATTCTGGACTAGCAACTGCATCAATGTGTTCTGCTGCTGGATCAACTGAGTGAGCTCCGGTGGAAAAGTAAATCCGAGATCACGTCTCGGAGGCATCTGAGGGTTTAGAAAAGATGAGATTTAAGAATAAAGGGGGTCTAAAGAGAAAACACTACCCATATGCACATGAGGCAAAAACAAACAATTAACTTCATTCAATCAATCAAACAAGGGCATACAATCGATCTAACTATCACAAAAGTGCTCGGACTACTATATTTACATGGTGGACTACTACTACTGATGAGGTGGTCTACTAGAAATATTATTCGGTTGCAGACTCCATGATATCTGCTCCAGCTTCATCAACATAGTCATCATCGCTATCATCTGGATCCGAGTCGGTGTCGTCGATGATAATGTAGTCTTCCGGGCGAATCTCCTTGGGTTCTTCGTCTTCTTCTACTGGTGTAGCGCCTCCCATAAATATTCCGATCTTCTTGATCAGATCGTCATTCTTCTCCACTAATACTTCTATTTCCTCTTCATAATCTTCACGTGTAGCCTTGAGTTCTTCCTCCAGTTCATTGATTCTTGTCCTCGCCTTCTTCAGATCTATCATGTTGGCGCACATCTGGTTCTCCTATCATCGAATGTGCTGGTTTAACTCCTGGATAAAAGTTGCGACTGATCTATCCTTTCTGGTGCTGATAATCTCCCAGTGCTCATCTCGGCGCCCACAAATCTGGTAGATAGTATCCTTGAGATCATTGCGGTAGACTTCTCCAATGTGTCCCATGGCGATGTGAGCTGCCATGCTCTTTCCTAGACTCCAAGTTGGTGCATCAAATGAAAACTCTATGGGCTCAGTGACTGGCATGAACGTCCTTCCTGGAACTTGAACTTGAATCATCCAGCGCTCTTCTTCAGGTAGAGTGGCGTTGTAGGTTCCGGTGAAGCTTGGTACTCCTATGTTCAGGTATCTAGTGACTTCCTTCAAGTGACGTCCAAAGGGTGTATCTTCATCCGGTTGGGTGAACTTGTTCCTTGCATCCGCCATCCTAAAAGAGTAGAAAAGATGAGAAGTCAGAAAAGAGAAGAGAGTGAGGAGTGATCCAGGTCTTTAGCTTAGTGGTCGTGTCCTACAGTCAGCGTGTGCTCTGATACCATCTTGTAGCGACCAGAGCTCAAACGGTCCAATCTCTGTGCTGAGGTGTCATCCCTGGATCAGTAATGCTGACACCACACAGTACTTGAAGGATTTATAACAGAGTAGCAATCACACACTTATTACATCGAGAGTCTCAAAAGAGAACTTATTACAATAAATATGGATTAAGGCCATCTAATAACGATAACAGCGAAAGGCTTGGAAGCTAAGTGAGTCCATCAACTCCAACGGCATCACTGAGTATAGAACCACGACCTAAAACTCCTTAATCATCATCTGAAATGTCTGCAACATTAACGTTGCAGCCCAAAACGGGTTAGCACATGGAATATGCTAGCAAAGTAACACATAGAGAGTAATGGAATGAAACAAGCTATTCTATATGCATATTTGGCTGGTGGAAAGCTCTATGGTTACAGTTTGCGTAAAGCCAATTTTTCTCTACTGCAAAGGAATAATTTTATTTAACTATCATGGTAGTTGTTAAACATTGAGAATGGTTGACAGCATTCTCAATCCCAATTAAGCATCATCATTAAACAAAACCCAACAAAATTAATTTTAGAGTAACATGTTGAGATTCACATGATAATCCAGATACTAGATACTCAAGATGTCCATAACCGGGGACACGGCTAATCATGATTAATTTATACACTCTGCAGAGGTTTGCACACTTTTCCCCACAAGACTCGATCTCCTCCGTTGGATTTCTCGCACTACATGGTGTTTGAGAAACGGATGACCGAGACATAGTCTTTCAGAAGCGTTTGCAGCTTACGATGGGTAGACCATACCACCTACAACCCCTACATCTGCTAGTCTACCACTGTAAGAGTTCACACAACTTAATCAACCATGCTAGAGCCCATAGTAGCTTGTGGCTGCACACAGAAGTTTCTAGCACAAATAATCTCATGATCCCTTTGAGCCTGGGTGGCGGTCCAAAAGAAAAACAGGCAATCGCTGGAATACCCAGGTGCCTCAATCCACCCAAATGTGTATTTAAGTTGCCACCTTAAGTAAACCATTAATTAACATCTCACATCTGTCATGGATACACTCACCCAATCCACGTCTACTAGCATAGCATGGCATAATAAGCAAACGTAGAAGTAACTCCCAAAGGTTTGATAATAACAGGTAATAGGTACTACCTCAACTACTTCCCAAACCCACAATTTAATTAGATCCTAATCATGCAATGTGTGAGGTTTGATCTAATGCAATAAAACTGGGTAGAGGGAAAAACATGATCAAAGTGTTACTTGCCTTGCTGATGATCCGGGAAACCTAGCGATTCGAAGTAGCAATCGGCGCACTCCGGGTACTCTATCGCAAACAAACAAGCATACAATAAGTACTCAACTAATGCATAGGTAAAACTCAAATAAGAGATCTAACCAGAAAGTTCAACTTAAGAACCCCGGTTGGCAAAAAGAATCAAAACGAACGAAGCAACGAAAGACAAACGGCAAAAGAAAAAGGCTTCATTTACTATTATGGATCTAGGGAAATTATTATAGTGGCAAAAACTTGTTTGATTTGGCTAAACGGAAAGAGGGTTTCGAGATGAAACTCCAGGCGCTTGAATCGCCTGATTCCGATAAATGAGCGAAAAGTTAGACTAAAACGAAAATCGGATCAGAAATCGCGATCAGAAAAATCGCGGATTTAATCTGAGAAAAAGAAAAACGACGAACGTTCGTTAAAACGAATGAACGGATGAACGCTCGCTATTTAAATAAACCGGAAAACTGACCTATTTAAAAAAACGAAACTAAAAAAATGAACAAAACCATCGGAAAACCGAACGGTTTTTCGAGAAAAACCGGCGGCGGTGAGGTCTACCTCCGGCGACGGGCGGCGGCGGTGCTCCGGCGGGCGGCGGAGGCACGGGGCGGCGGCAGCGGCGGTGGCAAAGGCGAAGACAGCTAGGGTTTGGGGGGGGGGGTTCCGGCTGGGCCTCCCCAGCTTATAAAGTCGGCCGGGCATAGTGTCCGGGTCGGACACGGCCCGTTAAGTCGGTTGCGTTTTTTTAAAATAGTTAAGCTCAGAAAAAAAACAAAAGGAATACTAAACCGACTCCAAAAATCCCAAAATAAATTTTCCCCGGCTTCTAAAATCAAGCCGCACAGGATGAACATTTATTTGGGGCCTAAATGCAATTTTGAAAAACGTGCATTTTTTCCTAAATTCAAATAAAATAGCAAATAAAACCAAAATAAAATCTTATTTGATTTTTTATTAAATCCCCAATATTTCTTTATTTTGGGAAAGTCATTTTATTCCCTCTCTCATATTTTTGTAATAGATATAATTGAAGATAAAATAAATAAAATCAAACGATCCTATTTTCAATATTTGAGACAACTCAAATATGAAAATAACGAAATCCCCAACTCTCTCCGAGGGTCCTTGAGTTGCGTGAAATTTCTAGGATCAATGAAAATGCAATAAATATGATATGCAATGATGATCTAGTGTATAACATTCCAAATTGAAAATTTGGGTTGTTACAGTTACTCTGTTCTCTTGAACTTAATACTCTAGGTGCATGTTGTATAGCGGTTGATCTGTGGAGTAATAGTAGTAGATGCAGGCAGGAGTCGGTCTACTTGTCTCGGACATGATGGCTATATACATGATCATACCTAGATATTCTCATAACTATGCTCAATTCTGTCAATTGCTCAACAGTAAGTTGTTTACCCACCGTGAATACTTATGCTCTTGAGAGAAGCCACTAGTGAAACCTATGGCCCCCGGGTCTATCTTCCATCATATTAATCTTCCAATACTTAGTTATTTTTATTGCCTTTTATTTTACTTTGCATCTTTATCATAAAAATACCAAAAATATTATCTTATCATATCTATCAGATCTCACTCTCGTAAGTGACCGTGTAGGGATTGACAACCCCTTATCGCGTTGGTTGCGAGGATTTATTTGTTTGTGTAGGTGCGAGGGACTCGTGCGTGGCCTCCTACTGGATTGATACCTTGATTCTCAAAAACTGAGGGAAATACTTACGCTAGTTTGTTGCATCACCCTTTCCTCTTCAAGGGAAAACCAACACAAGTGCTCAAGAGGTAGCAAGAAGGATTTCTGGCACCGTTGTCGGGGAGGTCTGCGCAAAAGTCAATATACCAAGTACCCATCACAAACCCTTATCTCCGGCATTACATTATTTGCCATTTGCCTCTCAGTTTCCTCTCCCCCACTTCACCCTTGCCGTTTTATTCGCCCTCTCTCTCTCCATCCTCCCTCTCTTTCTCTATTCTCCTCTTTTTGCCCGTCTCTCGTTTGCTCATGTGTTGGATTGCTTGCTTGTCACGATGGCTCAAGATAATGCCAAATTGTTTCACTTTACCAATACCAACAACAATGATTTTATTAGCACTCCGATTGCTCCTCTTACCGATGCTTAATCTTGGGAAATTAATGCTGCTTTGCTGAATCTTGCCATGAAAGATCCGTTTTCCGGCCTTCCTAGTGAAGATGCCGCTACCCATCTAAATAGCTTCGTTGATTTGTGTGATATGCAAAAGAAGAAAGATGTGGATAATGATATTGTTAAATTGAAGCTATTTCCTTTTTCGCTTAGAGATCATGCTAAAGCTTGGTTTTCGTCTTTGCCTAAAAATAGTATTGATTCGTGGAATAAGTGCAAAGATGCTTTTATCTCTATGTATTTTCCTCCCGCTAAGACCATCTCTCTTAGGAACGATATTATGAATTTTAAGCAACTTGATCATGAACATGTTGCACAAGCTTGGGATAGGATGAAATTAATGATATGTAATTGCCCTACGCATGGCTTGAGTTTGTGGATGATTATACAAAAAAATTATGTTGGATTGAATTTTGCTTCTAGAATTCTTTTAGATTCGGCCACGGGAGGCACTTTTATGGAAATCACTTTAGGAGAAGCTACTAAACTCCTAGATAAAATTATGGTTAATTATTCTCAATGGCACACTGAAAGATCTACTAATAAAAAAGTGCATGCAATACAAGAAATTAATGTTTTGAGTGGAAAGATGGATGAACTTATGAAATTATTTGCTAATAAAAGTGTTTCTTCTGATCGTAATGATATGCCTTTGTCTACTTTGATTGAGAATAATAATGAATCTATGGATGTGAATTTTGTTGGTAGGAATAATTTTGGTAACAATGCGTATAGAGGAAACTTTAATCCTAGGAAATTGTAATAAGATGCCCTCTGATTTTGAATCTAATATTAAAGAATTTATTACTTCGCAAAAGAATTTCAATGCTTTGATTGAAGAAAAATTGCTTAAGATTGATGAGTTGGATAGGAACATTGATAGAATTTCTCTTCATGTTGATTCTTTTAAACTTAGATCTATTCCACCTAAGCATGATATCAATGAGTCTCTCAAATCCATGAGAATTTCCATTGATGAGTGCAAAGATAGAACCGCTAGGATGCGTGCTAAGAAAGATTGCTTTATAAAAGTGTGTTCTTCTAGTTTCCATGATAATAAAGATGAAGATTGTCACAGCCCTAGAATATTGTTTGTAAATAGTTGCATCTTCATCCAGGCATCATATTTAAATTTCTGAAACTTGAACTGAGGAATTTTGGAAGCCTCAAAAACATAAATAAAAGAGGGGCAAGAAACCCTAAAATTGCAATCAGTAAATCCAAAATGCCCTAGAAATAGCTCTGACAATTTTGGCAAGAGTTATAAATCAAACCAAAATTTTGGGACATTTCTAAGGAATTATTGGGCTCTGATTTTAAATCAATATTTTATTTGAATTTGGAGTTATATTCATAATATATAATGAATATATTTTCAAATGACCTGAGATATTTTTGTTATGTGTGGAGAAGTCCATTAAGTGACTTAAAAATATCCAGGGGAGTTTTGGCACTGTTTTCAAATTCTGTTTGAATTAAAATTCAGTGCCAATTAAATAAAACAGAACAGAAATAGGAAAAACAGAGAGAGGGAGAGAAGGCCACCTGGGCCACTTACCTGGCGCCACTTACCTGGCCCAGCTCCATCTGGCCGGCCCAGCCCACCTCCTCCCCCTTGTCATCTTCCTCCTCTGCCAGGAGGACGAACAGAGGCGAGGCGTGGCACGCGCCCGAGAGGCCTCGGCCACCTCCTGCTTCCCCCTGGCCACCTCCTGCTTCCTCCTCGACGCCCGGAGACACCACGCACCTCCCTGCCTCTCTTCCTCACTCTCCCGCGTCTCCATCCTCTCCCCGGAACACTCCCCCCCTCCTCTGTTCTCCTCATAGAGCGGAGCCGTCGCCGCCGCTTGCTGCTGCCGCGGCCACCGCCTTCCCCTCACCGCTCTGACGTGCCCGAGAGCCCCACCTTCGCCTTCTACGCCTCCTCGACGAGCCAAGCAACCGGGGATGCGCCGTATCGCCGCCATCGACATCATCTTCAACCTCGGGCACCGCCGATCTCCGTCGCCGATATGTCGTCCACAACCCGTCCCCGAGCCCAACGAGACCGCCGACGAACTCGCTGTGAGCTCCACTCCGTTTCCCCTCCTTCGTTTTGCTTGTTTCCGTGCCGTAGCACCCCCGCCCACATTCCCGAGCACCGCCGTCCGCCATGGCCGCGTAGCTCTCCTGACCTGAGCCCCTCTGCTCGAACCCGTGGCACCAGCGCGCTTCTGGTGGCCCGCGGATGCCGTCTGGACCATCAGCTTCTCCCCTAGCGCGCCGCAGCCCCAACCCCGCACATGGCCGAACTCCGGACGCCGCTAGGAGCCCGTTTCCGGCGAACCCCGGCCTCCCTGTGCCCAGCTGCATGCGCCACTAGATGCGCGGGAGCACGGGCTCCCTCTTGGTGCCCTCAGCGCGACCAGCCGCGGGCTGTAGCGCCATCCCGAGAAACTCCGGCGAGGTCCCGCCGTCGCCATGGTCGCCGGCGTCACTAGCCGACGTGGCCGCGTGATTAGCACTAATCACGGCCAGATAACCTCCCCAGAGCCGCTGACGTATGGGCCCCACGCCCTTATTTAATCCTTATCTTTTTCTGTTAAGTTTTAATCTAACCACCATGGGCCCACACGTCAGCTTTGACCAAGTTGACGTGGCTGTTGACCTGGTCCCACCTGTCATTGTCACTAACCAGCACTAGTCACTGACCAGTGGGCCCCACTGGTCAGGTTTGACCTGGGGCGCCTAGTTGACTCTGCTGACGTCACATTGACGTGGGGCTGAAGCAATAAGTATTTTCTAGATTTAAAAATATTCAGGAAATTCCAGAAAATAGCTAAAACTTCAATAAATCATAGAAATTCAACCGTAACTCCAAATTAAATAAATTATATATGAAAAATTATCAGAAAAATTCAAGGAATCCATCTGTACCATTTTCATGCATGTTAGAACAACTTATCACTACTGTTTAGGACAAATGAATTAAATGGCATTTGAATAATCACATATGGAGTTTGAATTTGAATCTTGTATTCAAACCAACTTCATTTAATCTGTTGCTAGTTGCATTAGCTCAAAACACATTCATATTGCCATGTCATAGCATGCATCATTTTGTGCATTGCATTGATTGTGTTCTTCTTTGTTGCCGGTAATTGTCCCCTCTCGATAGACGTGATACCGATGATGTGATCGTTGACACTGATGAAGACTCAATGTTATCTTCAGAAGTGCCAGGCAAGCAAAACCCCCTTGTTCATTCCGATACAATCCCACTCTCTCGCTCCTGCTCTCTTTTACTGCATTAGGACAACATCGATTCATCTGTTACTTGCTGCGGTAGCTGAACCCCTTTATCCTCTGCATGACCTGTCATTCCACAGTAATTAGATGAAACCCACTAGCATGAGTAGGAGTTGTTTGAGCCCTGATGTGCCTACTCATTCATGCTTGTTTGTCATGCCTGCTACTGCTTAGAGTTGAGTCAGGTCTGATTCATCCGGGATGAATCAGAGGTGTGTGAACATGTCCTACGGTGTGTGAGCTAAGCGTGTGAACACGATTTGGTAAAGGTAGCGGTGAGAGGCCATGTAGGAGTACATGGTGGGTTGTCTCATTGCAGCCGTCCTCAGGAACTGAGTTCTGTGTTTGTGATCCATGATTCAGCTACTACCACGCATTGGGCCCGAAACCAATGGACCCTCTCGGCTTCTTAATCACCCTTGTCCTCTGTCCAGGAGTTGCAAGTAGTTTCTGGTGTTTGTAGTATGCTGGAGGCCGTGCGCAGCGCTGACCGTAGGGGTGGGCTGTGATGCGGTAGGCACGTGGCCGGGTATACCGGGCGCCCGTTTGGTGTCACGGAACCCTGTTCACATCGTTTGGGGCTGTGAGCGAAACTCTGGCCGGATCTCCTCATGGATGGAACCCGAATAGGCGATAAACCTGGACTAGAGACTCAAGTGTTTAGGTAGGCCGTGGCCGACACCCACGTTGGGCTTCCGCTTGAAGGTTGCCGAGTACATGTCGTGTAAACGGCGGTAAGTGGTGAGAGCGTGTGTGAAGAAGTACACCCCTGCAGGGTTAATATGATCTATTCGAATAGCCGTGTCCGCGGAAAAGGACTTCTGGGTTGCTTATATCAGTTCATAGACAAGTGAAAGTGGATACTCTAAAATACGCAGGATAAGCATGAGTGCTATGGATGGCGTTCTCGTAGGTAGACGGGAGCGGATCCATAGTGGTGTATTGATATGGTGAATATGTGGACTCGTGTGCGCCACCTCAAAAGAGTTACTTGCAGTCGTAGTTCAGGATAGCCACCGAGTCAAAGCTGGCTTGCTGCAGTTAAACCCCACCATCCCTTTGTTGATAATGATGCATATGTAGTTAGTTCTGATGTAAGTCTTGCTGGGTACATTTGTACTCACGTTTGCCTATTTTATGTTTTGCAGAGAGACTTCGGTCTCACTAGTAGTTCGCGTGGTCTTCGACATTTAGCTTGTTACCTCAGCTACGATCTTGTGCCTCGGCAGGATCTGGTAGATAGTCAGGCTTCTCAGCCTTTTTCAGTTATAGATGTCTGTACCCAGACATGATAGCTTCCGCTTGTGCTTTGACTTGTATGCTCTGATTGTTGGGTCATGAGACCCATGTTTGTAATATCTCGCTCCTCGGAGCCTATTGAATAAATTACTTGAGTCGTAGAGTCATGTTGTGATGCCATGTTGTATTTGCACATATCGAGCATATTGTGTGTATGCTATTGAAATGCTTGGTATGTGTGGGATCTGACCATCTAGTTGTTTATCTTTAGTAGCCTCTCTTACCGGGAAATGTCTCCTAGTGTTTCCACCGAGCCATGGTAGCTTGCTACTGCTCCGGAACACTTAGGCTGGCTGGCATGTGTCCTTCTTCGTTCCTGTGTCTGTCCCTTCGGGGAAATGTCACGCGATGAATATCGGAGTCCTGTTAGCCCGCTACAGCCCGGTTCACCGGAGTCCTGCTAGCCCAGTGCTACAGCCTGGATTCACTCGCTGATGACCGACACGTTCGATGCTGGGTCATGAATGCCTGTCCCTGTAAGTCTGTGCCACTTTGGGTTTACGACTAGCCATGTCAGCCCGGGCTCCTTATCATATGGATGCTAGCGACACCGTCATATACGTGTGCCAAAAGGCGCAAACGGCCCCGGGCTAAGGTAGGGCGACACCCGTGGGAATACCGTGCGTGAGGCCGCAAAGTGATATGAGGTGTTACATGCTAGATCGATGTGGCATTGAGTCGGGGTCCTGACAGCGTTGGTATCAGAGCTTGACTGCCTGTAGGATTACCAAGCCAAACTGGTCGAAGTTGAGTCTAGAAATTCTTTAGTTATATAAGGGAATTGATTGTGGGATGGAACGTAAGGCTCTTTTTACTCCTTACACCTTATGCCTTCTGATCTGAGTCATCATCTTCTCTTCTACGGGGATTAAGAACTAGGCTATCTCTTCTTTCTATCAGGATCACGTGTTACTAATCCGTAGACTTATAAGATTTTTGGACTTAAGCCTCTGTTCAGTTTTTACTGCTTCCGTATGTTAATTGTTGATCTCGAAACCTTGATATTGTGCTTCTGAGTGGTTATGCCACCATTTTTGTGAATGTCTCAAATCTTTTCTGAGCATTTACAGCCGATATGCTGTCCGAGTCATCCCAGGTTTCTAAGTAGTCTGATGCATTTGCAAATCCTTTCCCTCTGGTTTCGATGTTCCTTTATGCCAGCTCAATCACACTAATTGTTGAGTTGAGGTATTCTACTGCCTCGACCTTTATGTTGGAGCTATTATTATGACCCTAGGTGTTTTAGGGAGTCACCTAGTAAGCTAGCCATGATTTGTGTCCTAGTGTGATGATTCTGGCCTTTATTCTCGAAAGCATCCCGTGATGCCACTTAGTAGTAGGTATTCTACTCCTTGGGTTTTGAACCCGAGATTCACCCTACTTACTTCATGTTGATAGGGTTTGCTAGTTCCTTTAGGATATTAGTAACCTTTGCGATAGTCCTCGAGGTTCATGGTACATCCTTCTTCCAAATACCATGAACTACTTATGGCAGAAGTTCCTCGTTGAACTGAACGATCACAACCAGAGTGCTCTTGATGAGTTCTCCATTATATGTTATGGCTCTGCCAGTTCTACTTTTCTGCATGGGTTATCTGGAAGAAATGTTGATCGCTCGACATACTAATCTATGCATCCACAACTCAAAAAATTATATGTTCCTTTGAGTTGTCCCTCTTTAGTTGTCTACTGACCTTCGTCTATCAATTGATATCAAGGGTATGCATGCATTCGTTTATCGATGCCTATTACCCTTGTGGTCCGTCAAGCCATTCTGTCCTGAATGACTTGGAGAAACAAACTCCAGTACCTCATCCATATCTAGGATTGGGTAAAAGTAGTTGTATTCCGCAGATCAAATGCCAATCCAGCTTTTGGTTCTGTTCTACCTTGGAGTATTACCCCCCTTATGTCAGAATTGTCATGAGAACTGCACCAACTCTCATGAATTTTGACGTAGTGATACTTCTCACCATCATTAGTCATTCCTCGGCCCTCGTGTTGATTCTACCGGAATACCGACAAATGAATTGTGATGTGTGAAATCAATACTCCCAGCAACCTCGTTGCTTGGTAGTTAAAGGGTAATAATTTCATTCTTAGCGTGTTGGTTTTTGAATCATCCTTCTAAGACTGATCGTGCTACCTAGTCCTTATTTCGGTGCACCCTTCGATTGATGAGTTAGGATCTTGTCAAGTCCTCACTCATTTGATCATATCGTCTTGCCCTCAAAAGCGAGATTGTTCTCGAGCTTAGTAACATACCGGTGGTTCGTGATTTTCCGAATATCTTCTCGGAAGTATTACCAGGTTGTTCCCTGACTGTTATGTTGAGCTCGTGATCAAGTTGGTTTCTTGTGAACCACCTTCTCTCCAAGAATCGGTGTTAGATATCCCTGAGCTAGTTGGTTAAGCTAGACAACAACTTGGAGAGTTGGAAGATAAAAGCTTGCCTGACTTAGTTCGTTCCAAAGGGATATTCTTGTGTAGTGTGTGTTGAAGAAGGTGATATCTTCATCGATTGGTCCCTGTGATCAGTTGCTGGACCTATTGTCTTATCAATCCTTTGATTTGAGTATGGGCTATCGTCAAATCAAATCAGTACCAACGATGCTCATAATGTTGTCTTATTCGTGGTTGATCCCTCGAGCATACACCATTACATCTTTGGTCTGACCAATGCTATCACCGTGTTCACTTAACTATGGAATTCCTTTTAAGAGGAAACCCGGATGAATTGTTGTTGAGCCCATTGACAACATCCTTATCTCCTCCATGATTTTGTTGAACATTAAGCTAGTGTTGGAAATTTTTGAAAGCATTTGTTCATGCTAGCTCATGAAGCATATGTTTGGATGAAGGTAGTGACTTCCTTTAATTCATGTGCATCTGATGCAAGTTGCCGCCGTGGATTCGAGAAAGTCAATGTTGCTTTCTTTGGAATCATTCCAAATCAGTCATGCACACGTGCGAAGAATGTTGTGGTTTGAAGACTTGCAACCTTCAATCTATATGTACCCCTAGCACACCAAGCCACTGATTGATTTGTTCAAGGAGAAGGAGTTCCTTCATAAGAGCTAATCCGGAATTATGTAAGGACTTCGATACCCTCGTTGATGGTTCCCCCTCCTGAACTCGGTAGTGTTTTATTATAAGACTACTTTGTGGTCATGCTTGTCTTGGACAACATGTTCACATGTTTGTAGCAGAACCAGCTCATGTTTTGGAGCTTACTATCGTAGTTCATTTCCCGAGAATCTCGCAACGTTATCTCGTCGAATTGTGTTGCAAACTTCCGTTTTTCTTCCTAGACTCGATGAGTCTGGAATATCCTGACACCAACCAGATCTGAATCTCAGGCAGATATGATGGTTGGAATATTTCCCAAGAATTATAATATTGGTCGCGCGATAACCGGTAAAGTGGATGTCGTGGCCAACACACCCAGCCGGAAAACCTGTTATTATAATATCTTGATTGATGAAGTTGGCCACCTCCCCATAGGGATTTCGTAGGGTTTACTCCCTAGTTGCCCCTATGGATTTTTGTATTCCCGAAGTCCGACCTTTTACTTGATGTTCTAGATATCAAACCATATCTATGAGTGGGTTACACTAGCACATCAAGGAGAACATTAGAAGCGGAGTGCTAAATGTCTTTCGGTCGATCATCCAGATTTTATTTCCTTGGCCTCGCTAAGATGAAATCCGAGAAGTGTTATCTTCCTTTGCATCTGCATCATCCATCATCATTCATCGTGGTAGCAAGTTGTGTTGCCAGGATCCTTGACACGGATATTGGTAAAACCCTGATGAATATGGAAATGCTCAAGTTCTTGAGAGCACGCACAAGCGCTACGTGTTATCATCGGCACTAACTGGGTTTGCTCTCAGTTTCCTCGGCAATGCTATGACCTCTTCAAACAGTGAATTCACTCCCTATTGTTGGGCTCTTCCCCAGTTACCAGAATCATTCCCAGCATTTGCATTTTGTTCCCAGCTTGCACCGCCAATGTGCCATTCTACCATGGGTCTCTTCCATTTCCGGTGATAAGCAAACTCATCCATTACGTTGTCTTCAACAAGGTAATCCACATCATCCAAGTCCGAGTATGCCATTCTACCGACCCCCGCCAATCGATTGCTGTGACTTGCCTTAGACTGATATAGAGAGTTTCAATGATCTCTGAATCAAAGGTAATTTTTTTTGCCACTTAAGGGGAGATATCTACGAGTCACGGTTCCGAAGGTGTCTCGTTGTGGTTTCATGGCAACTCAACTCCTCGCTACGTTGACAATCGATTACCACCTTCTTAAGCGTGAAATTGTTGTCTACCTAGTGCACCTTCGTCATCCGTCTCTTTCCACCCCTCTTGATGTGTAACTCGTGTCTCAACCCAAGAGATGGTCCTATGTCTCATTCCGTGAGTTGTTCGATCTTCGAGAAGATCGACCCTTCTAGAGTCTCCTTCTTCCCTCCATGTCATGTTGACAGGGTTTCGCAGAGCAAGACTTCAAGACAATGATGGTGAATGAATCAACGTTCAACTGAAGTGCACCCTGGATCGTGAAGATTGTGCTAGTTTGCGTTCCCCCTTCACCTTACCCTACACTTGAATCTCGGGACGAGATTTTTGTTTAGTGGGGGTGAGTTGTCACAGCCCTAGAATATTGTTTGTAAATAGTTGCATCTTCATCCAGGCATCATATTTAAATTTCTGAAACTTGAACTGAGGAATTTTGGAAGCCTCAAAAACTTAAATAAAAGAGGGGCAAGAAACCCTAAAATTGCAATCAGTAAATCCAAAATGCCCTAAAAATAGCTCTGACAATTTTGGCCAGAGTTATAAATCAAACCAAAATTTTGGGACATTTCTAAGGAATTATTGGGCTCTGATTTTAAATCAATATTTTATTTGAATTTGGAGTTATATTCATAATATATAATGAATATATTTTCAAATGACCTGAGATATTTTTGTTATGTGTGGAGAAGTCCATTAAGTGACTTAAAAATATCCAGGGGAGTTTTGGCACTGTTTTCAAATTCTGTTTGAATTAAAATTCAGTGCCAATTAAATAAAACAGAACAGAAATAGGAAAAACAGAGAGAGGGAGAGAAGGCCACCTGGGCCACTTACCTGGCGCCACTTACCTGGCCCAGCTCCATCTGGCCGGCCCAGCCCACCTCCTCCCCCTTGTCATCTTCCTCCTCTGCCAGGAGGACGAACAGAGGCGAGGCGTGGCGCGCGCCCGAGAGGCCTCGGCCACCTCCTGCTTCCCCCTGGCCACCTCCTGCTTCCTCCTCGACGCCCGGAGACGCCACGCACCTCCCTGCCTCTCTTCCTCACTCTCCCGCGTCTCCATCCTCTCCCCGGAACACTCCCCCCTCCTCTGTTCTCCTCACCGAGCGGAGCCGTCACCGCCGCTTGCTGCTGCCTCGGCCACCGCCTTCCCCTCACCCCTCTGACGTGCCCGAGAGCCCCACCTTCGCCTTCTACGCCTCCTCGACGAGCCAAGCAACCGGGGACGCGCCGTATCGCCGCCATCGACATCATCTTCAACCTCGGGCACCGCCGATCTCCATCGCCGATATGTCGTCCACAACCCGTCCCCAAGCCCAACGAGACCGCCGACGAACTCGCTGTGAGCTCCACTCCGTTTCCCCTCCTTCGTTTTGCTCGTTTCCGTGCCGTAGCACCCCCGCCCACATTCCCGAGCACCGCCGTCCGCCATGGCCGCGTAGCTCTCCTGACCTGAGCCCCTCTGCTCGAACCCGTGGCACCAGCGCGCTTCTGGTGGCCCGCGGATGCCGTCTGGACCATCAGCTTCTCCCCTAGCGCGCTGCAGCCCCAACCCCGCACATGGCCGAACTCCGGCCGCCGCCAGGAGCCCGTTTCCGGCGAACCCCGGCCTCCCTGTGCCCAGCTGCATGCGCCACTAGATGCACGGGAGCACGGGCTCCCTCTTGGTGCCCTCAGCGCGACCAGCCGCGGGCTGTAGCGCCATCCCCGAGAAACTCCGGCGAGGTCCCGCCGTCGCCATGGTCGCCGGCGTCACTAGCCGACGTGGCCGCGTGATTAGCACTAATCACGGCCAGATAACCTCCCCAGAGCCGCTGACGTATGGGCCCCACGCCCTTATTTAATCCTTATCTTTTTCTGTTAAGTTTTAATCTAACCACCATGGGCCCACACGTCAGCTTTGACCAAGCTCACGTGGCTGTTGACCTGGTCCCACCTGTCATTGTCACTAACCAGCACTAGTCACTGACCAGTGGGCCCCACTGGTCAGGTTTGACCTGGGGCGCCCAGTTGACTCTGCTGACGTCACAGTGACGTGGGGCTGACGCAATAAGTATTTTCTGGATTTAAAAATATTCAGGAAATTCCAGAAAATAGCTAAAACTTCAATAAATCATAGAAATTCAACCGTAACTCCAAATTAAATAAATTATATATGAAAAATTATCAGAAAAATTCAAGGAATCCATCTGTACCATTTTCATGCATGTTAGAACAACTTATCACTACTGTTTAGGACAAATGAATTAAATGGCATTTGAATAATCACATATGGAGTTTGAATTTGAATCTTGTATTCAAACCAACTTCATTTAATCTGTTGCTAGTTGCATTAGCTCAAAACACATTCATATTGCCATGTCATAGCATGCATCATTTTGTGCATTGCATTGATTGTGTTCTTCTTTGTTGCCGGTAATTGTCCCCTCTCGATAGATGTGATACCGATGATGTGATTGTTGACACTGATGAAGACTCAATGTTATCTTCAGAAGTGCCAGGCAAGCAAAACCCCCTTGTTCATTCCGATACAATCCCACTCTCTCGCTCCTGCTCTCTTTTACTGCATTAGGACAACATCGATTCATCTGTTACTTGCTGCGGTAGCTGAACCCCTTTATCCTCTGCATGACCTGTCATTCCACAGTAATTAGATGAAACCCACTAGCATGAGTAGGAGTTGTTTGAGCCCTGATGTGCCTACTCATTCATGCTTGTTTGTCATGCCTGCTACTGCTTAGAGTTGAGTCAGGTCTGATTCATCCGGGATGAATCAGAGGTGTGTGAACATGTCCTACGGTGTGTGAGCTAAGCGTGTGAACACGATTTGGTAAAGGTAGCGGTGAGAGGCCATGTAGGAGTACATGGTGGGTTGTCTCATTGCAGCCATCCTCAGGAACTGAGTTCTGTGTTTGTGATCCATGATTCAGCTACTACCACGCATTGGGCCCGAAACCAATGGACCCTCTCGGCTTCTTAATCACCCTTGTCCTCTGTCCAGGAGTTGCAAGTAGTTTCTGGTGTTTGTAGTATGCTGGAGGCCGTGCGCAGCGCTGACCGTAGGGGTGGGCTGTGATGCGGTAGGCACGTGGCCGGGTATACCGGGCGCCCGTTTGGTGTCACGGAACCCTGTTCACATCGTTTGGGGCTGTGAGCGAAACTCCGGCCGGATCTCCTCATGGATGGAACCCGAATAGGCGATAAACCTGGACTAGAGACTCGAGTGTTTAGGTAGGCCGTGGCCGACACCCACGTTGGGCTTCCGCTTGAAGGTTGCCGAGTACATGTCGTGTAAACGGCGGTAAGTGGTGAGAGCGTGTGTGAAGAAGTACACCCCTGCAGGGTTAATATGATCTATTCGAATAGCCGTGTCCGCGGAAAAGGACTTCTGGGTTGCTTATATCAGTTCATAGACAAGTGAAAGTGGATACTCTAAAATACGCAGGATAAGCATGAGTGCTATGGATGGCGTTCTCGTAGGTAGACGGGAGCGGATCCATAGTGGTGTATTGATATGGTGAATATGTGGACTCGTGTGCGCCACCTCAAAAGAGTTACTTGCAGTCGTAGTTCAGGATAGCCACCGAGTCAAAGCTGGCTTGCTGCAGTTAAACCCCACCATCCCTTTGTTGATAATGATGCATATGTAGTTAGTTCTGATGTAAGTCTTGCTGGGTACATTTGTACTCACGTTTGCCTATTTTATGTTTTGCAGAGAGACTTCGGTCTCACTAGTAGTTCGCGTGGTCTTCGACATTTAGCTTGTTACCTCAGCTACGATCTTGTGCCTCGGCAGGATCTGGTAGATAGTCAGGCTTCTCAGCCTTTTTCAGTTATAGATGTCTGTACCCAGACATGATAGCTTCCGCTTGTGCTTTGACTTGTATGCTCTGATTGTTGGGTCATGAGACCCATGTTTGTAATATCTCGCTCCTCGGAGCCTATTGAATAAATTACTTGAGTCGTAGAGTCATGTTGTGATGCCATGTTGTATTTGCACATATCGAGCATATTGTGTGTATGCTATTGAAATGCTTGGTATGTGTGGGATCTGACCATCTAGTTGTTTATCTTTAGTAGCCTCTCTTACCGGGAAATGTCTCCTAGTGTTTCCACCGAGCCATGGTAGCTTGCTACTGCTCCGGAACACTTAGGCTGGCTGGCATGTGTCCTTCTTCGTTCCTGTGTCTGTCCCTTCGGGGAAATGTCACGCGATGAATATCGGAGTCCTGTTAGCCCGCTACAGCCCGGTTCACCGGAGTCCTGCTAGCCCAGTGCTACAGCCTGGTTTCACTCGCTGATGACCGACACGTTCGATGTTGGGTCATGAATGCCTGTCCCTGTAAGTCTGTGCCACTTTGGGTTTACGACTAGCCATGTCAGCCCGGGCTCCTTATCATATGGATGCTAGCGACACCGTCATATACGTGTGCCAAAAGGCGCAAATGGCCCCGGGCTAAGGTAGGGCGACACCCGTGGGAATACCGTGCGTGAGGCCGCAAAGTGATATGAGGTGTTACATGCTAGATCGATGTGGCATTGAGTCGGGGTCCTGACAAAGATCTAAAAGTTATTGATGTGTCCCCTATTAAATCTTTATTTTGCAATATGAATCTTGATAATGATGGGACTGAATATGATCCACCTTTACCTAGACAGCGTTCCAAAATTCGGAGTCTTTAGATCTTGGTGCTAAAATTGTTAAAAGTAGGATTGAAGAAGTCAAAACTTTAAATATTAATGAACCCACTATTTTGGATTTCAAGGAATTTAATTATGATAATTGCTCGTGGATGCTTTGATGCAATCTTATGAAGAAAAACTTGAGTTGGAGTTTCTATCCCTAGAAAACTTTATGATGAGTGGGAACCCAGTATTAAGATTAAAATTAAAGATCATGAATGCTATGCTTTGTGTGATTTGGGTGCCAGTGTTTCCACTATTCCAAAAACTTTGTGTGATTTGTTAGGTTTCCGTGATTTTGATGATTGCTCTTTAAACTTGCACCTTGCGGATTCCACTATTATGAAATGGGAAGAATTAATCATGTTCTTATTGTTTCAAATAGGAATTTTGTGCCCATAGATTTATTGTTCTTGACATAGATTGCAATCCTTCATGTCCTATTATTCTTGGTAGACCTTTCCTTAGAACGATTGGTCCAATTATTGATATGAAGGAAATATTAGATTCCAATTTCCGTTAAGGAAAGGCATGGAAAACTTCCCTAGAAAAAATATTAAATTACCTTATTAATCTATTATGAGAGCCACTTATGGATTGCCTACCAAAGATGGCAATACCTAGATCTATCCTTGCTTTTATGCCAAGCTAGGGGCGTTAAACGATAGCGCTTGTTGGGAGGCAACCCAATTTTATTTTTATTCTTTGCTTTTTGCTCCTGTTTAGTAATAAATAAATTATCTAGCCTCTGTTTTGGTTGTGTTTTTTGTGTTTAATTAGTGTTTGTGCCAAGTAGAACCATTGGGAAGACTTGGGGAAAGTCTTTTAATTCTTGCTGTAAAAAAACAGAAATGTTAGCGCTCACGAGAACTGCTGCCATTTTTATTTGGAAAGTGATATTTAGTTAATTATATTTGCAGATTATTAATAGATAACTTCCTCACGTCCAGAAATTTATTTCAGAATTTTTGGGGTTCCAGATCTTGCGTTAGCTATAGATTACTACAGACTGTTCTGTTTTTGACAGACTCTATTTTTCGTGTGTTGTTTGCTTATTTTGATGAATCTATGGCTAGTAAAATAGTTTATAAACCACAGAGAAGTTGGAATACAGTAGGTTTAACACCAATATAAATAAAGAATGAGTTCATTACAGCACCTTGAAGTGGTGTTTTATTTTCTTTCGCTAACGGAGCTCACGAGATTTTCTACTTTAAGTTTTATGTTGTGAAGTTTTCAAGTTTTGGGTAAAGATTTGATGGATTATGGAACAAGGAGTGGAAAGGGCCTAATCTTGGGGATTCCCATGGCACCCCAAGATAATCTAAGGACACCTAAAAGCCAAAGCTTGGGGATGCCCCGGAAGACATCCCCTCTTTCGTCTACGTCCATCAATAACTTTACTTGGAGCTAATTTTTATTCGCCACATGATATGTGTTTTGCTTGGAGCGTCTTGTATGATTTGAGTCTTTGCTTTTTAGTTTACCACAATCATCTTTTCTGTACACACCTTTTGAGAGACACACACATGATTCGGAAATTATTAGAATACTCTATGTGCTTCACTTATATCTTTTGAGTTATATAGTTTTTCCTCTAGTACTTCACTTATACCTTTTAGAGCACGGTGGTGGTTTTGTTTTATAGAAACTATTATTCTCTCATGTTTCACTTAGATTATTTTGAGAGTCTTAAATAGCATGGTAATTTACTTAAATAATTCTAATATGCTAGGTATTCAAGACTAGTAAAAACTTTCTTATGAGTGTGTTGAATACTAAGAGAAGTTTGATCCTTGATGATTGTTTTGACATGTAGGTAGTGATATCAAAGTTATGCTAGTTGAGTAGTTGTGAATTTGAAAAATACTTGTGTTGAAGTTTTCAAGTCCCATAGCATGCACGTATGGTAAACGTTATGTAACAAATTTGAAACATGAGGTGTTCTTTGAGTGTCCTCCTTATGAGTGGCGGTCGGGGACGAGCGATGGTCTTTTCCTACCAATCTATCCCCCTAGGAGCATGCGTGTAGTGCTTGATTTTTGATAACTTGTAGATTTTTGCAATAAGTATGTGAGTTCTTTATGACTAATGTTGAGTCAATGGATTATACGCACTCTCACCCTTCCATCATTGCTAGCCTCTTCGGTACCGTGCATTGCCCTTTCTCACATTGAGAGTTGGTGCAAACTTCGCCGGTGCATCCAAACCCCGTGATATGATACGCTCTTTCACACATAAACCTCCTTATATCTTCCTCAAAACAGCCACCATACCTACCTATTATGGCATTTCCATAGCCATTCCAAGATATATTGCCATGCAACTTTCCACCATTCCATTTATCATGACACGTTCATCATTGTCATATTGCTTTAGATGATCATGTAGTTGACATAGTATTTGTGGCAAAGCCACCATTCATAATCCTTTCATACATGTCACTCTTGGTTCATTTCATATCCTGGTACACCGCCGGAGGCATTCATATAGAGTCATACTTTGTTCTAGTATCGAGTGTAATCATTGAGTTGTAAATAGAAGTGTGATGATCATCATTTTCTAGAGCATTGTCCCAAGTGAGGAAAAAAAGAGAAAGACCATAAAAAAAGAGAAGTCCCAAAAAAATGAGAGAAAAAGAGAGAAGGGACAATGTTACTATCCTTTTTACCACACTTGTGCTTCAAAGTAGCACCATAATCTTCATGATAGAGAGTCTTTTGTTTTGTCACTTTCATATACTAGTGGGAATTTTTCATTATAGAACTTGGCTTGTATATTCCAACAATGGGCTTCCTCAAATTCCCTAGGTCTTCGTGAGCAAGCAAGTTGGATGCACATCCACTTAGTTTCTTTTGTTGAGCTTTCATATATTTATAGCTCTAGTGCATCTGTTGCATGGCAATCCCTACTCCTTGCATTAACATCAATTGATGGGCATCTCCATAGCTCGTTGATGTGAGACTTTCTCCCTTTTTGTCTTCTCCACATAACCCCCATAATTATTCTATTCCACCCATAGTGCTATATCCATGGCTGACGCTCATATATTGCGTGAAGGTTGAAAAAGTTTGAGATTGCTAAAGTATGAAACAATTGCTTGGACTGTCATCGGGGTTGTGCATGATGAGAGCATTCTTGTGTGACGAAAATGAAGCATGACTAAACTATATGATTTTTTAGGGATGAACTTTCTTTGGCCATGTTATTTTGAGAGGCATAACTGCTTAGTTAGTATGCTTGAAGTATTATTATTTTTATGTCAATATTCAACTTTTATCTTGAATCTTTTGGATCTGAATATTCATACCACAATTAAGAAGAATTACATTGAAAATATGCCAAGTAGCATTCCACATCAAAAATTCTATTTTTATCATTTACCTACTCAAGGATGAGCAGGAATTAAGCTTGGGGATGCTTGATACGTCTCCAATGTAACTATAATTTTTTATTGTTCCATGCTATATTATATTCTGTTTTGGACATTATTGGGCTTTATTATACACTTTTATATTATTTTTGGGACTAACCTATTAACCGGAGGCCCAACCCAGAATTGCTGTTTTTTTTTGCCTATTTTAGGGTTTCGCAGAAAAAGAATATCAAACGGAGTCCAAACAGAATGAAACCTTCAGGAACGTGATTTTCAGAATGAACATGATCCAGAGGACTTGGACCCTACGTCAAGCAATCAACAAGGAGGCCATGAGGTAGGGGGCGCGCCTACACCCCCAGGAGCGCCCTCCACCCTCGTGGGCCCCCTGTTGCTCCACCAACGTACTCCTTCCTCCTATATATACCTATGTACTCCCAAACTACCAGATACGGAGCCAAAACCCTAATTCCACCGCTGTAACTTTCTGTATCCACGAGATCCCATCTTGGGGCCTGTTCCGGAGCTCCGCCGGAGGGGGTATCGATCATGGAGGGCTTCTACATCAACACCATAGTCTCCCCGTTGAAGTGTGAGAAGTTTACCTGAGACCTACGGGTCCATAGTTATTAGCTAGATGGCTTCTTCTCTCTTTTTGGATCTCAATACAAAGTTCTCCCCCTCTCTTGTGGAGATCTATTCGATGTAATCTTCTTTTGCGGTGTGTTTGTTGAGACCGATGAATTCTGGGTTTATGATCAGTTTATCTATGAACAATATTTGAATCTTCTCTGAATTCTTTTATGTATGATTGGTTATCTTTGCAAGTCTCTTTGAATTATCAGTTTGGTTTGGCCTACTAGATTGATCTTTCTTGCAATGGGAGAAGTGCTTAGCTTTGGGTTCAATCTTGCGGTGTCTTTTCCCAGTGACAGTAGGGGCAGCAAGGCACGTATTGTATTGTTGCCATCGAGGATAACAAGATGGGGTTTTCATCATATTGCATGAGTTTATCCCTCTACATCATGTCATCTTTCTTAAAGCGTTACTCTGTTCTCTTGAACTTAATGCTCTAGATGCATGCTGGATAGCGGTCGATGTGTGGAGTAATAGTAGTAGATGCAGGCAGGAGTCGGTCTACTTGTCTCGGACGTGATGCCTATATACATGATCATACCTAGATATTCTCATAACTATGCTCAATTCTGTGAATTGCTCAACGGTAATTTGTTTACCCACCGTGAATACTTATGCTCTTGAGAGAAGCCACTAGTGAAACCTATGGCCCCTGGGTCTATCTTCTATCATATTAATCTTCCAATACTTAGTTATTTTTATTGCCTTTTATTTTACTTTGCGTCTTTCTCATAAAAATACCAAAAATATTATCTTATCATATCTATCAGATCTCACTCTTGTAAGTGAACGTGTAGGGATTGACAACCCCTTATCGCATTGGTTGCGAGGATTTATTTATTTGCGTAGGTGCGAGGGACTCGTGCATGGCCTCCTACTGGATTGGTACCTTGGTTCTCAAAAACTGAGGGAAATACTTACGCTACTTTGCTGCATCACCCTTTCCTCTTCAAGGGAAAACCAACGCAAGTGCTCAAGAGGTAGCAACGCGCTATCGCCTACATCTTGGGTGGTGTACAAGCCCCAGCTTCCCAGCGCATCTTCAAGCAGTTTGCTCATGAGGTGAATGCGGCCCTCCCCAGGCCAGAGGCCACGCATCCGCTCAGGTGGTCCAAGTACGCCATCACCTTCAGCTCGGCGAACCAACTCAAGTGCGCGGCGACCGCCGAGATCCTCCTGATGCTCTGTTCACCCGTCATCAGCAACTTCCAAGTCACCAAGAACCTCATCGATGGCGGCATAGGGCTCAGTGTCCTATCCGTCGAGACGTTCGACAACCTCCAAGTGCCATATGACCAGCTGCATGATACGTCTCCAACGTATATATTATTTTTGATTGTTCCATGCTATTATATTATTTGTTTTGGATGTTTATGGGCTTTATTATGCACTTTTATATTATTTTTCGGACTAACCTATTAACCCAGAGCCCAGAGCCCGTTTCTGTTTTTTCCTTGTTTTAGAGTATCACAGAAAAGGAAATCAAACGGAGTCCAATTGACCTGAAACTTCACGGAACTTATTTTAGGACCAGAAGAAGCCCACAGAGTATCGGAGATGGACCAGGAGAGTCCCGGGCTGCCCACGAGTGTGGAGGGCGTGCCCACCCCCCTGGGCGCGCCCCCTGCCTCGTGGACAGCACGGAGATCCACCGACGTACTTCTCCCTCCTATATATATCCATATACCCTAAAACTTCGGGGAGCACAATCGATCGGGAGTTCCGCCGCCAGAAGCCTCCATAGCCACCAAAAACCAATCTAGACCCGTTCCGGCAACCTGTCGGAGGGGGAATCCCTCACCGGTGGCCATCTTCATCATTCCGGCTCTCTCCATGACGAGGGAGGGAGTAGTTTACCCTCGGGGCTGAGGGTATGTACCAGTAGCTATGTGTTTGATCTCTCTCTCTCTCTCTCTCGTGTTCTTGAGGTGATACGATCTTGATGTATCGCGAGCTTTGCTATTATAGTTGGATCTTATGATGTTTCTCCCCCTCTATTCTCTTGTAAGGATTGAGTTTTCCCTTTGAAGTTATCTTATCGGATTGAGTCTTTAAGGATTTGAGAACACTTGATGTATGTCTTGCGTGGGATACCCGTGGTGACAATGGGCTATTCTATTGATCCACTTGATGTATGTTTTGGTGATCAAATTGCGGGTTCCGCCCATGAACCTATGCATAGGGGTTGGCACACGTTTTTGTCTTGACTCTCCGGTAGAATCTTTGGGGCACTCTTTGAAGTTCTTTGTGTTGGTTTGAATAGATGAATCTGAGATTGTGTGATGCATATCGTATAATCATACCCACGGATACTTGAGGTGACATTGGAGTATCTAGGTGACATTAGGGTTTTGGTTAATTTGTGTCTTAAGGTGTTATTCTAGTACGAACTCTATGATAGATTGATCAGAAAGAATAACTTTGAGGTGGTTTCGTACCCTACCATAATCTCTTCGTTTGTTCTCCGCTATTAGTGACTTTGAAGTGACTCTTTGTTGCATATTGAGGGATAGTTATATGATCCAATTATGTTATTATTGTTGAGGGAACTTGCACTAGTGAAAGTATGAACCCTAGGCCTTGTTTCAACGCATTGCAATACCGTTTGTGCTCACTTTTATCATTAGTTACCTTGCTGTTTTTATATTTTTAGATTACAATTACCTTTGTCTACCATCCATATACCACTTGTATCACCATCTCTTCGCTGAACTAGTGCACCTATACAATCTACCATTGTATTGGGTGTGTTGGGGACACAAGAGACTCTTTGTTATTTGGTTGCAGGGTTGCTTGAGAGAGACCATATTCATCCTACGCCTCCTACGGATTGATAAACCATAGGTCATCCACTTGAGGGAAATTTGCTACTGTCCTACAAACCTCTGCACTTGGAGGCCCAACAACATCTACAAGAAGAAGAAGAAGGTTTTGTAGTAGACATCAAGCTCTTTTCTGGCACCGTTGCCGGGGAGGTGAGTGCTTGAAGGTATATCTTTAGATCTTGCAATCGAATCTTTTTGTTTCTTGTTTTATCACTAGTTTAGTTCATAAAAGAAAACAATAAAAAATGGAACTGAGTTTACCTGATATGCTTCATCTTTTTAATATCTTTCGTGAGTATCATGGGAAGGAAAATTGTGCCAAAGTGTTAGAATAAGAATGCATTAAAATGTTTGGCACTAAATATTTGAATGATGAGCATGATTGCAATGTTGTTAGTATGAACTCCTTGAATATCCATAGTACTAATGATGATTGCATTAGTTATGATGAAAATGCCTCCTATAAACATGTCAATTATTGTGGAGTGCATTGGGTTTGCAAGAACACACCAAATAGGGATGATAGATATTGCAAGAGGCATAAGCATTTAGAAACTAAATGGTTGCAAGAAAGGATAAATGTTAGTGGTGAACATTTAAAATTTCTTAGCCATACTTGTGAACTTTGCAATGAACATGGTCATTTAAATATCAAATGCAAATTGTTTCATGATCGAACCGTGTCCAAAAATTGTGATGACTTGATTTCCCTTGCACATTATAATGAACTTAGTTTGCTTTTGGGTTATGAAGAAATGAAACGTCAAACTAAGATTATTCCATAATATAACCTTGAGAAATTCCTCGATATTGATCTAGAAGAAATTTATATGTATTGTGCGGTGAATTTCATTGAAAATCCTTATATTGCCAATTACATAAAGAAAAGAAAACAAATAGAATATGAAGAGAATACCGATGAAAGGGAAGAGACTTCCCAATATCCTCCTATTATTTCTTATGATGAATCAGGTAACGAGGAGGAGCTTTCTATTCAACCAATCTCATTAATAAGGAGCTCCAAAAAGAGGATTGAACCCACACATGATTTGAAGAAGAAAAAGAAGAGACGGAGAAGCTAAGGTAAAAGGGTGTCCCTCCCAAATGATCATTCTCCTACTACTCATTGTGATGATGATAATTTCTATACTATCGGTGCTATCCATACTATTAATGATGAGGGTGATTATGCTTATGATATGAAAAGGCCCAAGCTTGGGGATGCTATGTTTGATGAGAATGACATGTTTGAGAATATATTTGCTGCAATTAATGTTTCTCCCAAGCTTGGGGATGCTATGTTTAATGAAGATGATATTTTTAGTCTCCCAAGTTTTGATATGCAAATTTGTTATGATGATAGCATGCCTCCTACTTATGATGATTATATTGATGAAAGTGGGTTTGGAAAGTGTCAACTTTAGGAAGTAATGATCCCACTATTTTGAGGATTTTGAATCTTATTATGATAATTATGAAAGTGGATTTGGAGAGGTCATGACTTTATTTAGTGATGATTCCACTATCTTGGAAGAGGTTTCAACCGATTATGATGAGAACAAAGTTGCTACTTACGATAATTATTGTGATGATACATATGCTATAAAAAGTAGTGATGATTATATTTATAAAACTTGTCATGATTATGATTACCCTTTTCCTGAACATTACTATTTTAATGTGGAAACAATTTATAGTATTCGAGTGTCTTATGATACTCCCACTATTCCGATTGAGAAGAATTTTGCTTATGTGGAGAGTAGTAAATTTTCTATGCTTGTAGATCATGAAAAGAATGCTTTATGTGATGGTTATATTGTTGAATTCATTCATGATGCTACTGGAAATCATTATGATGGAGGAATATATGCTTGTAGTAATTGCAATAATATCAAGTTTCCTCTCTATGTGCTTAAAGTTTTGAAGTTATGTTTGTTTTACCTTCCTATGCTAGTTGATTATTGTTCCCACAAGTTGTTTGATCACAAAATCCCTATCAATATGAAGTGGGTTAGACTTAAATGTGCTATTCATATTCTTCATGATGCTCTCTTTATGTTTCCATTCTTATCCTTTATGTGAGCATCATTTAAATCATCATGCCTAGCTAGGGCAGTTAAACGATAGCGCTTGTTGGGAGGCAACCCAATTCTATTTTTGTTCCTACATTTTTGTTCCTGTTTAGTAATAAATAATTCATCTAGCCTCTATTTAGATGTTCTTTTATGCTTTTAATTAGTGTTTGTGCCAAGTAGAACCTTTGGGAAGACTTGGGGAAAGTTTTTGCGATCATGCTGTAAAAAACAGAAACTTTAGCACTCACGAGAATTGCTGTCATTTTTTTATTGGAGAGTGCTATATAGTTAATTATTTTTGCAGATGATTAATAGATAAATTACTCACGTCCAGAAATTTATTTTAGAATTTTTGAGGTTCCATAAGTTTGCGTTAGGGACAGATTACTACAAAGTGTTGTGTTTTTGACAGATTCTGTTTTTCATGTGTTGTTTACTTATTTTGATGAATCTATGGCTAGTAAAAGAGTTCATAAACCATATAGAAGTTGGAATAAAGTAGGTTTAACACCAATATAAATAAAGAATGAGTTCATTACAGTAACTTGAAGTGGTGTTTTGTTTTCTTTCGCTAACGGAGCTTACGAGTTTTCTGTTAAGTTTTATATTGTGAAGTTTTCAAGATTTGGGTAAAGATTCGATGGACTATGAAATAAGGAGTGGCAAGAGCCAAAGCTTGGGGATTCCCAAGGAGCCCCAAGGTAATATTCAAGGACAACCAAGAGCCTAAGCTTGGGGATGTCCCAGAAGGCATCCCTTCTTTCGTCTTCGTTCATCGATAACTTTACTTGGAGCTATATTTTTATTCGCCACATGATATGTGTTTTGCTTGGAGCGTCATTTTATTTACTTTTGTTTTGCTTGCTGTTTGAATAAAATACCAAGACCTGAAATTATTAAATGTTAGAGAGTCTTCACATAGTTGCATAATTGTTCAACTACTCATTGATCTTCACTTATATCTTTTGGAGTGGTTTGTCATTTGCTCTAGCGCTTCACTTATATCTTTTTAGAGAATGGTGGTGGTTTTATTTTGAAGAAATAGATGAACTCTCGTGCTTCACTTATATTATTTTGAGAGTCTTTAGAACAGCATGGTAGTTTGCTTTGGTTATGAAACTATTCCTAATATGATGGGCATCCAAGTGGGGTGTAATAAAAACTTTCATATAAGTGCATTGAATACTAAGAGAAGTTTGATACTTGATGATTGTTTTGAGATATGGAGATAGTGATATTAAAGTTGTGCTAGTTGAGTAGTTGTGAATTTTAGAAATACTTGTGTTGAAGTTTGTGATTCCTGTAGCATGCACGTATGGTGAACCGTTATGTGACGAAGTCGGAGCATGATTTATTTATTTATTGTCTTCCTTATGAGTGGCGGTCGGGGATGAGCGATGGTCTTTTCCTACCAATCTATCCCCCTAGGAGCATGCGCATAGTACTTTCTTTTGATAACTAATAGATTTTTGCAATAAGTATGTGAGTTCTTTATGACTAATGTTGAGTCCATGGATTATACGCACTCTCACCCTTCCACCATTGCTAGCCTCTCTAGTATCGCGCAACTTTTGCCGGTACCTTAAACCCACCATATACCTTCCTCAAAACAGCCACCATACCTACCTATCATGGCATTTTCATAGCCATTCCGAGATATATTGCCATGCAACTCGCCACCATTCCGTTTATTATGACACGCTCCATCATTGTCATATTGCTATGCATGATCATGTAGTTGACATTGTATTTGTGGCAAAGCCACCGTTAATACGCCTGGTTGATGTGAGACTATCTTCTCCCTTTTTGCCTTCTCCACAACCACCATTCTATTCCACATATAGTGCTATGTCCATGGCTCACGCTCATGTATTGTGTGAAGATTGAAAAGGTTTGAGAACACCAAAAGTATGAAACAATTGCTTGGCTTGTCATCGTGGATGTGCATGATTTAAATACTTTGTGTGGTAAAGATGGAGCATAGCCAGACTATATGATTTTGTAGGGATAACTTTCTTTGGACATGTTATTTTGAGAAGACATGATTGCTTAGTTAGTATGCTTGAAGTATTATTATTTTTATGTCAATATTAAACTTTTGCCTTGAATGTTATGGATCTGAACATTCATGCCAAAATGAAGAGAGTTACTTAGAGAAATATGTTAGGTAGCATTCCACATCAAAAATTCTATTTTTATCATTTACCTACTCGAGGACGAGCAGGAATTAAGCTTGGGGATGCTGATACGTCTCCAACGTATCTACAATTTTTGATTGTTCCATGGTATTATATTATCTGTTTTGGATGTTTATGGGATTTATTATGCACTTTTATATTATTTTTGGGACTAACCTATTAACCCAGAGCCCAGTGCTAGTTTCTGTTTTTTTCCTTGTTTTAGAGTATCGCAGAAAAGGAAAATCAAATGGAGTCCAATTGACCTGAAACTTCACAGAACTTATTTTTGGACCAGAAGAAGCCCACAGAGTATCGGAGATGGACCAGGAGAGTCCCAGGCTGCCCATGAGGGTGGGGGCACGCCCACCCCCCTCGGCACGCCCCCCTGCCTCGTGGACAGCCTGGAGATCCACGGATGTAATTCTTCCTCCTATATATATCCATATACCCTAAAAACTTCGAGGAGCACAATAGATCGGGAGTTCCACCGCCATAAGCCTCCGTAGCCACCAAAAACCAACCTAGACCCGTTCCGGCACCCTGTCGGAGGGGGAATCCCTCACCGGTGGCCATCTTCATCATCCCGGCGCTCTCCATGATGAGGAGGGAGTAGTTTACCCTCAGGGCTAAGGGTATGTAACAGTAGCTATGTGTTTGATCTCCCTCTCTTGTTCTTGAGGTGGCACGATCTTGATGTATCGCGAGCTTTGCTATTATAGTTGGATCTTATGATGTTCCCCCCCCCTCTATTCTCTTGTAATGGATTGAGTTTTCCCTTTGAAGTTATCTTATCGAATTGAGTCTTTAAGGATTTGAGAACACTTGATGTATGTCTTGCGTGGGATACCTGTGGTGACAATGGGGTATTCTATTGATCCACTTGATGTATGTTTTGGTGATCAACTTGCGGGTTCCGCGCATGAACCTATGCATAGGGGTTGGCACACATTTTCGTCTTGACTCTCCGGTATAATCTTTGGGGCACTCTTTGAAGTTCTTTGTGTTGGTTTGAATAGATGAATCTGAGATTGTGTGATGCATATCGTATAATCATACCCACGGATACTTGAGGTGACATTGGAGTATCTAGGTGACATTAGGGTTTTGGTTGATTTGTGTCTTAAGGTGTTATTCTTGTACGAACTCTATGATAGATTGATCAGAAAGAATAACTTTGAGGTGGTTTCATACCCTACCATAATCTCTTCGTTTGTTCTCTGCTATTAGTGACTTTGGAGTTACTCCTTGATGCATATTGAGGGATAGTTATATGATCCAATTATGTTATTATTGTTGAGGGAACTTGCACTAGTGAAAGTATGAACCCTAGGCCTTGTTTCAACGCACTGCAATACCGTTTGTGCTCACTTTTATCATTAGATACCTTGCTATTTTTATATTTTCAGATTACAATTACCTTTATCTACCATCCATATACCACTTGTATCACCATGTCTTCTCCGAACTAGTGCACCTATACAATCTACCATTGTATTGGGTGTGTTGGGGACACAAGAAACTCTTTGTCATTTGGTTGCAGGGTTGCTTCAGAGAGACCATCTTCATCCTACGCCTCCTACGGTTTGATAAACCTTAGGTCATCCACTTGAGGGAAATTTGCTACTGTCCTACAAACCTCTGTACTTGGAGGCCAAACAATGTCTACAACAAGAAGGTTGTGTAGTAGACATCACTTCAGCCTACCAAACCCTTCTCAGGAGTGACCGAGAGCTCCACCACCCCTTTAGGGCAGGTCCGCCTCCCTGTCACCTTCGGCCAGCGCGATAACTACCACACCGAGCTCATCAACTTTGACGTCGCCCACATCCGTCTATCGTACAATGACATCCTTGGGTATCCAGCATTGGCCAAGGTCATGGCAGTGACCCACCATGGCTAAAACGTCCTCAAGAAGCGAGGAAGCGGCGGAGTCCTCACGGTCCCCTGTGAAGAAAGAGATGTGGTGTGCTCCCTGGAGCGCGCCTTCCAAGCCGCAGTAATCGGAGACCCAGACAACGCAGGCTCCCCGTACCCTCCTGAGGCCATCCCCAAGAAGAAGAAGCAGCTACTCCACCCAGGGCCTCAGGAGAGCGGTGTCTCCAGCGACACCACCTCAGGATCCGCGCCCGCAGCTGGGGCGCCTCCCTTCCTCGCATAGGAAGGCGTGCCTGGCGCCCTCCTCGGGCAAGGCTCAGGGGCTCTCTTCTGGAGGGCCTCAGAACTAGCCAACATCACGAGGGAGGCACTCGGGTGCCACGTGGAGGCGTGCTTTGCTGCACATTTCCTTCAACACTCCTTCGACAATGGTACCAAGTGACATTTTCTAGCTTACTCAGCTGGGAGTGCCCCTCGAGCTGCATCATTCCCAGGTCGCATGGGCTTGCCCATGCGGCATGTATCTTTTTGCATCTCTAGCTTACCCTACTGGGGACGCCCCTCAGGCTGCATCATCCCTAGGCCGCTCGGGTCCGTCCCAGTGGTATGTATCATTCTTAAATATATCTGAGCTAACCTGCTGCTTTTCTTAAGTCGTTCTATGACTATCACTTGCTTATCTGATACACTGGCCGCGACCGCCCTCATTATCACGGGAGCCGCGGCCGGTTGTCTTTCCTTAGGATCCCTCGCATGAGTAGGCTAGGCACGGCGTCTGTGCTTGGATCCGTCCCTGCAGCGTCGATAAAACCAACGACTGAGCTCTGTCTGGCGGGGCGGCCCCATTCATGTCACCTCCTAAGGTCGTTGGTGTCTGGCCTCCTCATGCGACTGCCTCAGGAAATTCGTCTGACACAGGTTGCCTAACAATCTTGAAGGACCGCTAAAGCTATCAAGAATCAAGACCAGGCGCAACCCACCTTGGGGTAGGGCCTTGTGAGTCCTGCGCTGGCTCACGGGTGCCCAGACACACCTCGTCTAGCCCTGCCGTGCAAGCCACATGTCAGGGAGGGGCTGTACATGCCCCGGGGGCTCCACTCAGAGGGATGCCTCACCCACACACCAGTGGAAGCACCATGCTCCCCACTGGTAGTCGACACGGTCGAGGAGCGGCTATGCCCGTGCAAGTGCGGAAGCGTTATGCTCCGTGCTGGGGATAAACAACTGAGGGTGGCCCCATGGCCGTACCAACCTCAGGGAGCCACCCGGCTCAGTGTCCAGCCTCACTGCAACGCTTTCCCCTCAGGATAGTCATGTGAGGAGGCTGGGCACCGGGGCTACACTCAGGTCCTGCCTAGCGTACGCCGCCCTGCCAGGTCCCTCAGACCTGGTCACCACGCACCACTGCCGAGCGGGACCTCGGCGAGGCCAGGTATGAAGG
Organism: Triticum aestivum; assembly: GCF_018294505.1. Classification (NCBI taxonomy): domain Eukaryota; kingdom Viridiplantae; phylum Streptophyta; class Magnoliopsida; order Poales; family Poaceae; genus Triticum; species Triticum aestivum. The sequence continues at coordinate 140,456,230 of NC_057800.1, forward strand.
TTGTTTGAGCGTTAAGGGGGACTCCTAAGCATCGCAACTCAGGAGCCTAACTGGACACATAGCCCCTCACTCCTTGGTCTATTCTGGTGACCCGGACGACCCAATGGCGGCTGAGGTATGCACGGGGTCGGGCCCTGCCGACATAGAACACCAAGGCCTACCTCAGCAACTCCTTCACGCAGGATGTTTGCACGTCAAGGGGGACTCCTGAGCATCGCAACTCAGGAGCCTAACTGGCCACGTAGCCCCTCACTCCTTGGTCCGTCCTGGAGATCCGGATGGCCCAATGGCGGCCGAGGTATGCGCGGGGTCGGGCCCTGCCGATGTAGAACACCAAGGTCTACCTCAGTGACTCCTTCCCGTGGGTGTTTGCGCGTCAAGGGGGACTCCTGAGCATCGTGACTCAGGAGCCTAATTGGCCATGTAGCCCCTCACTCCTTGGTCCATCCTGGTGATCCGGACGTCCCAATGGCGGCTGAGGTATATGCGGGATCAGGCACTGCCGACGTAGAACACCAAGGCCTACCTCAGCGACTCCTTCCCGCAGGATGTTTGCGCGCCAAGGGGGACTCCTAAGCATCGCAACTCAGGAGCCTAATTGGCCACGTAGCCCCTCACTCCTTGGCCTGTCCTGGTGATCCGGTCGGCCCAATGGCGGCTCAAGTATGCGCGGGGTTGGGCCCTGCCGATGTAGAATACCAAGGCCTACCTCAGGTAATCCTTCCCGTAGGATGTTTGCGCGTCAAGGGGGACTCCTGAGCATCGCGACTCAAGAGCCTAACTGGCCACGTAGCCCCTCACTCCTTGGTCCGTCCTGGTGATCCGGACGGCCCAATGGCGGCTGAGGTATGCATGGGGTCGGGCCCTGCTGACATAGAACACCAAGGCCTACCTCAGCGAATCCTTGCCGCAGGATGTTTGCGCGTCAAGGGGGACTCCTGAGCATCATGACTCAATAGCCTAACTGGCCACGTAGCCCCTCACTCCTTGGTCCGTCCTGGTGATCCGGACGGCCCAATGGCGGCTGAGGTATGCGTGGGGTCGGGCCCTGCCAACATAGAACATCAAGCAAACGGGAAGGAAACCGCAAAACCTAAATAAATTATTACACAACATATTATCCCCAAAACGTCAGAGTTTTAACGCCTCCACGAGGCACGTCTCATGTCACAGGAAATCTCACATGAAAGTAAAACAAGAAGGAGCGCTGTTTTTCACCAGCAAGCCTTCTCTTCCGCCTTGGGCACCGTCGTCAGCGAGCACCTCCCCGCCAGCAGCATCACCATCGGCCGTGTCGTCGGCCTCAATCGCAGGGTCGGTGGGGCCACCGGTTGGAGGAACAGGCTCGATGGCGAGGAACTTCTTCAACAGGGCCTCCACCTGGCCCTCCACAGCTGCGGCAGCAGCTGCGCAGTGCCCCTCCTCTACGGGCTCGAGCAGCTCGCTGAGGTCGGCGTCAGGGTCACGAAGATGCAGGTGGCTGAAGACGAGCGTCAGAGCCGAAGAAGAAACACGAGGGCTTCCCCCTCCACCCTGGGGACGTTCCCGGTGATGACACCCTCGAGCGCCACGACAAGATAAGGAAGCAGCTGGGCGGGGCCTTCATCGTCCGTCGCCAGTGGCTTCTCCAAGCCCTTCTTGTAGAGCACCTTCAGCGCCTCACGGGATCTCTCCTCAAGGGACTTGAAGGCTGCACGATCCTCGGCCAGAATCTCCACCTTGGCCTCCGGCTGGGCTTTCTCCGTTGCCATCTTCTTCTCCAGCTTCTCCAGGCGGTTGCGCTCCACGGCATGCGCCCTCGCCGATTTCTCCAGCTCGGCGTCATGACTGACGATGGTGTCTTCTCAGGCCTTCATCTTCTCCTTCTCCGCCTTGCGACCGTGAGCCTCGGCTGCGCGCTCGTTGCGCATGGTCTCCAGCTCGGCCTCCATCGACCCGCAGCGCTTCTTGGTAGCCTCGGCGTCCTTCAGCGCCACCTCATGGGCGGCCGCGGCTCATTCAGCGGCCCGCTAGTCCTCCTCGGCAGCTGCCACTGTTTGGCTCATCGCTGCCCTAACAGACGCGTCGGACAACAACCAACTAGAGATCACTTCAAGGCGCCCCGCCATCAGTCGGCGGTCAGCGCCTTGGAGGTCGCCCCAAAGCCACGCCAGCGTGGAAAGGGCCTCCTCCAAGGCACCGAGCGGAGCGGAAGGATCGCGGGCCAGCGATCCAACCAAAGGAGGAGGCTGCATCGTCGCCAAGACCTGCTAGCTGGAGACGACATGAAGTGGAGCTGGGGTCTCCTGAACCTTGGCTGCGTCAATGGGCGAGATGGGGATAGGCACCTCCGGAGCCAGCTTGGCCAAGGAGATCGCTTTCTCCTGAGGCTTGTCCACTTGGCCTCACGAGGACGACCGAGCGGGAGAAGTGTGGGCGCCTTCACCGCCTTTCTGTGCCAGAGGGGGTACAGCCAGGCCAGGCTGCTGGGCACACGAGGATGTGGTCGCCCCCTCCCTCTTCTTCTTTGCTGACAGCGTCGGCCTAGTAATGCAAGGGAGGAACATTAGGAAGCAGCAATAGAAGGAAGTGCAAGAACAAAGTTAGGACGAGATGCTTACTGGTCCATGACGGCATAGTCCGACCTCTTCAGGAGTAGGGAGCCCAAGGGCCCCATGGTCTGGAGCGCCGGTGCGCGGGCCCCAGGAGTGGATGAGGAGGCAGCAGCCGGCTCAGCGGCAGCACCGGACGACTCCAGGGCAGGAGCGTCGCCCTGGGTGACTAGTGCCGACCTGCTCTTCGTCGGAATCACCGTCGGTGAGTTCTTCGAGGGGGTGACCTTGGACCTGGTGGTGACCCTAGCAGGGAGCAGGACCTCCCTCACCGGATGGTCGCCGGCGTCGTCATCATCAGGTAGGGCACGGAGGAGATCGGCCTTGCGCAGAGGGGGGGTCTCCCCGGTCCCCTCCGGGGTCGCCTCCGAGTCCTGCTCCTCCTCCCCGTCATAGCTGCCGGAGGACACCACCACTGGGGTCATCGCTACGGGAGCATCAGAAGGCGCCAGCGGCACGAGCCCATGCCCATCAAAGACGGACATGGCGGCAGCAACCTTCGCTCCGTCGGGGCTGCGGTATAGAGGAACAAAGGAGTCAGGAGGGTACCCCTGGTCGTCCCCGACCAGGGAGCGGAGAGCCGTGCCCAGTTCCTCCTTAGACAAGGCTTCTGGAGGCAGGCGGAGGTCTTCACCCCCGTCCCCGAGCTTCCACAAGGGGTGTGGGCGCGACTAGAGCGGAGCCACGCGCTGCGATATGAATTCCTTGACAATCATGGCCCCCATCAGCTTCGCCGCATTTGGGTCGCCAGGCTTCAGATCGGCGGTCATCTTCTCTAGCACGTGCTCTGCCCGGGGGTCGGTGAGCCGAGCGCGGAACCACCCGTCGTGGGACATAGGCATCCCGGTCGACAACACGAGCCGGGGGTGGTAGCACTTGGCGTCCATCAGGACCCACTTGCTCCCGAAGCCCTCGGCCTTCTTACCGGCCTTCGAGATCGTGTTGGTCTTGTTGGCCGCAATGAAGTTGGCACACCCCGAGCAATGGTTGTCCTTGATCCGAAGATAGAAGGAGTGGCGCAGCAGCGCCACGGACGGTATCACCCCGACGTATGCCTCACCGTAGAAGGCAAAAGTTGACATAAGGAGGACATAGTTGGGATGAAGATGGAGGGCATGCAGCTTGTAATGGCTGAGGACGGAGTAGAAGAAGTCAGAGAAGGGGGAACCAAACTCGCCACGATGCTACTCATGAAGAAAGGATATAAGGTGTTGTTAGAGGCCTCCGGCTAGCAGAGCCAACCCGAACCGCGGTCTTTCTATTCTTATCGGCTCCCTTCGCCATCATCAGGAGTGTGGCGACGAGGTTCTTCTCCGAGACGGTGAGCGTGCTCAGAGCTGGCTCATACCAGGAGGGTGGAAGGGTGGCCTTTGTCTTGCTAGGTGCCATCGATGGCGGGCTTGGAGGAAGACTATCGCAGGCCTGGAGACTTGGGGAGAAGAGCAAGAAAGGGGATCTGGAACAAGACGAAGGCAAGTAATGAAGACACCACGGCGCACGCCAGCCTTTGTCAAGTCGGGCAGTTGCCGAGGCAACATGGGGAAGCGGAGATGCCCACGTCCCGTCAGTCGCCACACGTCAATCAAGGTCACAGGCTGTTGGGGCCCATGGCGCTCCACACATGCCCCTTGGCTTTGCCTCCAAGCCAAGACCGAGCACGCCTTGGGCCCGGGGGCTACTGTCAGCGAACTGGGAATGGGGGTCCCCAGACTTGCCTGCCTGCGGCCCATGGCGTGGCTCCCCTAGTGGCCTGGTACGACCCATCTTCACCAACAAACACTCAAGACCCTCGCGAGGGGCCAAGCCTCGCGAGGTGGACGACACAAGACATCCTCAGGGGCAGCCTCACTAGGCTGGCTCGCGAGGAGCGGAGAGATCAAGGTGAGGGGCACCTCGTCAGGTTCCCGTGACTTGATTCATGACGACCAAGGCCAGGCGGGTACCAGGTGGGCACCAGCAGGCGCAGAGCACCAGTTGCCTCTTTGGTGCTAAAGGAACAGGCGTAGACGAGGAGTCTCGAGGCATCGGGCAAAGGTTTCCATATCGGTGCAACGAGACCAAGACCAGTAGGACGGCAGGACGGAGGTCATCATGGAGCCCACGACGGCGTCACCACCAGAACCTTTGGCAGGCAAAGACCACCTTTTGTCAGGATAGCTTGTACTCGTTGCCCCCTTTGAATTCGCCGTTGTGGGATCCCTTCCCACCTAATATTTGGGGAGAGGACCCGGGCCTCTATAAATAGGACTAGCCACCACCGTAGTCCGGGATCGGCTCATCCATAATCGGATCATTCAGACCATCCCAGCAACACAAGCTCATCGAGCTCAAGAGCACCTCTCCTCAGGAGGCGGTTCTTCCCTTGTACTCGTTCATTCCCAGCTTACACCACATTGGTGGCCCGAACCAGTATAAACTCTTGTGTCCCTTATTCTTCGGGTTTGGTGAGCTAGGCTTTGAGATCGTTGTGAGAGCATGAGCTGGGGGGGGGGAAGATCTTCGTGCACACCCCAGTGTTCGAACCTCAAGGGTTTTGCCGGAACCCGTAATCTGACAGATAGTGATTGACAGAGTTCCCTAGTCACTATCACCAAGTTACTAGAACTTTGTGATGAACTATAATATGCAAGGGATAACGGAAACGATTCCCAAGCTCTTCACGATACTGAAATTGGCGAATGTAGAAATCAAGAAAAAGCATCAAGTGTTGATCGTTGACAAGACCACTAGTTTCGAGTAAAAGGGCAAGGGAAAGACAGGGAACTTCAAGAAGAATGGCAAGCAAGTTGCCACTGCCGTAAAGAAGCCCAAAGCTAGACCAAAGCCTGAAACTGAGTGTTTCTACTGCAAAGGGAATGGTTACTGGAAGCGGAACTACCCCAAATACTTGGCGGATAAGAAGGATGGCAAAGTGAACAAAAGTATATTTAATGTACATGTTATTGATGTGTACTTTACTAGTGTTCATGGTAACCCCAGGGTATTTGATACTGGTTCAGTTGCTAAGATTAGTAACTCGAAACAGGAGTTGCAAAATGAACAAAGAATAGTTAAGGGCAAGGTGACGATGTGTGTTGGAAATGATTCCAAGGTTGATAAGATCACCATCGCACACTGCTTTTACCTTCGGGATTAGTGTTGAACCTAAAATAAATGTTATTTGGTGTTTGCGTTGAGCATGAATATGATTGTATCATGTTTATTGCAATATGGTTATTCATTTAAGTCAAAGAATAATTGTTGTTCTATTTACATGAATAAAACCTTCTATAGTCATACACTTAATATAAATGTTTATTGAATCTCGATCGTAATGATACACATATTCATAATATTGATGCCAAAAGATGCAAAGTTGATAATGATAGTGCAACATACTTGTGGCACTGTCCTTTAGGTCATATTGGTGTAAAGCACATGAAGAAACTTCATGCGGATGGACTTTTGGAATCACTTGATTATGAATCATTTGATGCTTGCGAACCATGCCTCATGGGCAAGATGACTAAGACTCCGTTCTCCGGAACAATTGGGTGAGCCACTGAATTATTGGAAATAATACATACCGATGTATGCGGTCCGATGAGTGCCGAGGCTCGCGGCGGGTATCATTGTTTTCTGACCTTCACAGATGATTTGAGCAGATATGACTATATACTTAATGAAACACAAGTCTGAAACGTTTGAAAAGTTCAAAGAATTTTAGAGTGAAATGGAGAATCATTGTAACAAGAAAATAAAGTTTCTACGATCTGATCGCGGAGACGAAATATTTGAGTTACGAGTTTGGCCTTTAGTTGAAAGAATATCGAATAGTTTCGCAACTCACGCCACCTGGAACACCATAGTGTACTGGTGTGTCCGAACGTCATAACCGTACTTCATTAGATATGGTGAGATCTATGATGTCTCTTACCAATTTACCACTATCGTTTTGGGGTTATGCATTAGAGACAACTGCATTCACGTTAAATAGGGAACCATCTAAATCTGTTGAGACAACACCATATGAACTGTGGTTTAGCAACAAACCTAAGATGTCATTTCTTAAAGTTTGGGGCTATGATGCTTATGCGAAAAAGTTTCAACCGGATAAGCTCGAACCCAAATCGGAGAAATGTGTCTTCTTAGGATACCCAAAGGAAACTGTTGGGTACAACTTCTATCACAAATCTGAAGGCAAGATATTCGTTGCTAAGAATGGATCCTTTCTAGAGAAGAAGTTTCTCTTGAAAGAAGTGTGTGGGAGGAATGTAGAACTTGATGAGGTAATTGTACCTTCTCCCTAATTGGAAAGTAGTTCATCACAAAAATTAGTTCTAGTGATTCCTATGCCAATTAGTGAGGAAGCTAATGATGATGGTCATGAAACTTTAGATCAAGTTACTACCAAACCTTGTAGGTCAACTAGAGTATGGTCCGCACCAGAGTGGTACGGTAATCCTTTCTGGAAGTCATGTTATTAGACCATGACGAACCTACGAACTATGAGGAAGTGGTAACCCACAAGTATAAGGGATCAATTGTAGCCTCTTTTGATAAGTAAGAGTGTCGAACCCAACAAGGAGCTAAAGGTAGAACAAATATTCCCTCAAGTTCTATTGACCACTGATACAACTCTACGCAAGCTTAACGTTCGCTTTACCTAGAACTAGTATGAAACTAGAAGTACTTTGTAGGTGTAACGGGATAGGTTTGCAAGAATATCAAGAGCACGTAAATAAAAACTAGGGGCTATTTTAGTTAAAGAAGCAATAAAGTTAGTATAGCGAGTGTGGAAAAGTGGTGGTAGGAGTTGCGAGATTGTCCCTAAGCAATTGACTTCTTTACTAGACTGATAGCAAGTTTTATGTGGGAGAGGCCACTGCTAGCATGTCATCCCTGACTTGGAATTCTATGCACTTATGATTGTAACTATTAGCAAGCATCCTCAACTACTAACGTTCATTAAGGTAAAACCCAACCATAGCATTAAGATATATCGGTCCCCCTTCAATCCCGTATGCATCAATTTCTATGCTAGGTTGAAGCTTCTCTCACTCTTGCCCTCCAATACATAGTCCTATCAACATACAACTAACCCTGTGGTGTGATCCATGCGCGCGCTCATATGATGGGCACCAAAGGGCAGCAACATAACTACAAGCAAATTAAACCAATCATAGCAATTAACCAATTACCCATAGGACAACAAAAATCTACTCAGACATCATAGGATGGCAACACATCTGAAAGGGTCGATATAGTTGACTAGAGGGGGGTGAATAGGCAACTAACAATTTTTAGCTTTTCTTTACCAAATTAAACTTTGCATCAAAATAGGTTGTCTAGATATGCAACTAGGTGGGCAACCTATATGATGCAACAACAACAAGCACACAAGCAAGCAAGGTATATAACACGAATAACCTTGCACAAGTAAAGGGATGAAATAACCAAGAGTGGAGCCAGTGAAGACGATGGTGTGTTACCGAAGTTCCTTCCTTTTGAGAGGAAGTACGTCTCCGTTGGAGCGGTGTGGAGGCACAATGCTCCCCAAGAAGCCACTAGGGCCACCGTATTCTCCTCACGCCCTCACACAGAGCGAAATGCCGTGATTCCACTATTGGTGCCCTTGGAGGTGGCAACCGGACCTTTACAAAAAAGGTTGGGGCTCTCTCCACAACTCAATTGGAGGCTCCCAACGAAACTGCGGAGCTTCACCACAATGGAATGTGGCTTCGAGGTTGCCTCAACCGTCTAGGTGTTGGGGAACATAGTCATTTCAAAAAATTTCCTACGCACACACAAGATCATGGTGATGCATAGCAACGAGAGGGGAGAGTGTTGTCCACGTACCCTCGTAGACCGAAAGCGGAAGCGTTAGCACAACGCGGTTGATGTAGTCGAACGTCTTCATGATCCGACCGATCCAAGTACCGAACGCATGGCACCTCCGAGTTCAGCACACGTTCAGCTCGATGACGTCCCGCGAACTCCGATCCAGCAGAGCTTCACGGGAGAGTTCCGTCAGCACGACGGCGTGGTGACAGTGATGATGTTGCTACCGACGCAGGGCTTCGCCTAAGCACCGCTACGATATGACCGAGGTGGAATATGGTGGAGGGGGGCACCGCACACGGCTGGGAGAGATCAACTGATCAACTTGTGCGTCTAGAGGTGCCCCACTGCCCCTGTATATAAAGGAGCAAGGGGGAGGCCGGCCGGCCCTCTATGGGCGCGCCAGGAGGAGGAGTCCTCCTCGTAGTAGGAGTAGGACTCCCCTTTCCTACTCCTACTAGGAGGAGGAAAGGAAGGAGGAGAAGGAGAAGGAGAAGGAAGGAGAAGGAGGAAAGGGGGGTCGGCCCCCTAGTTGAATTCGGTTTGGGCTAGGGGGGCCGCGCGCCCTGCCTCCTCTCTTCCACCGCTTGGCCCATGAGGCCCATTACTTCTTCCTCGTATTCCCGTAACTCCCCGGTACCCCCGAAAATACCCGAATCACTCGGAACCTTTCCGATGTCCGAATATAGTCATCCAATATATCGATCTTTACGTCTCGACCATTTCAAGACTCCTCGTCATGTCCCCGATCTCATCCGGGACTCCGAACTACCTTCGGTACATCAAATCACATAAACTCATAATACAATCTTCACCGAAACTTTAAGCGTGCGGACCCTACGGGTTCGAGAACTATGTAGACATGACCGAGACATGTCTCCGGTCAATAACCAATAGCGGAACCTGGATGCTCATATTGGCTCCCACATATTCTACGAAGATCTTTATCGGTCAGACCGCATAACAACATACGTGGTTCCCTTTGTCATCAGTATGTTACTTGCCCGAGATTCGACCGTTGGTATCTCAATACCTAGTTCAATCTCGTTACCGGCAAGTCTCTTTACTCGTTCCATCATACATCATCCCGCAACTAACTTATTAGTTGCAATTCTTGCAAGGCTTAAGTGATGTGCATTACCAAGAGGGCCTAGAGATACCTCTCCGACAATCGGAGTGACAAAATCTAATCTTGAAATACGCCAACCCAACAAGTACCTTCGGAGACACCTGTAGAGCACCTTTATAATCACCCAGTTACGTTGTGTCGTTTGGTAGCACACAAAGTGTTCCTCCGGTAAACGGGAGTTGCATAATCTCATAGTCATAGGAACATGTATAAGTTATGAAGAAAGCAATAGCAACAAACTAAACGATCAAGTGCTAAGCTAATGGAATGGGTCAAGTCAATCACATCATTCTCCTAATGATGTGATACCGTTAATCAAATGACAACTCATGTCTATGGCTAGGAAACATAACCATCTTCGATTAACGAGCTAGTCAAGTAGAGGCATACTAGTGACACTCTGTTTGTCTATGTATTCACACATGTATTATGTTTCCGGTTAATACAATTCTAGCATGAATAATAAACATTTATCATGATATAAGGAAATAAATAATAACTTTATTATTTCCTCTAGGGCATATTTCGTTCACTAGGGTGCTCAAACACCCAGGAGTAACAAAATCCACACAAGAAAGTATGGGGGAAGCAAATATCCTTTGGTAGAAGTGTAGATCTAGGTCTCCTCCTTCAATCCCTAGAAAATCAACGAGTTTGAGTGGCTAGAGAGAGAGATCGGGCAAGAGAGCTTGAGTAGCATTAATGGTGGAGTGAGATAGGTAAGAGGTAGGTGTGGTAGGTGGAAGAAGCACCCTTAAATAGCAACCCTAAAAATCCAACCGTTATTGCGTTTTCTGTACTGCAGCGGTACAACCGCTCCTTGTCCCGGCACAACCGGGACTCACGGTTTACGTGCAGAACCCTACCAAGCGGTAGAACCGGGCGACCAGGCGGTAGTACTGGTTTAGGAGAACAACCGGACCAACCGCCCAGCCACCGCTCAACCACCGCATAGAAACAGTAGGGAGTCACCCCTGAGTGCGGTAGTCGAGCGGTATAGGACCGGTGCAACCGCTTGGCCTTGAGCGCTCGGGCGGCTAAGTCTTGAGCGGTAGAACCGCTCCGGACACCGGTGGTACCGGTACGACCGGACCAACCGGGCCACCATCGCCCGAGTACCGCACCAAAACAGAAGTCTGACCAGTACTTGGGTGGTACTTGTCCGGAACAACCTCCCTAGTCTTTGGTGAGCATGGTGGCGGTACCACCGCCCGGAAGCAGCGATACAACTGCTCCATCAAAACTGGTAAGCGCTAAGAACCATGGGTACAACCGCTCTAGAGAGCAGTACAACCACTGGGAAGCCACAGTAAGCAGTAGGATGAGAAGGGAAGAGCTCTCTCTCACAACTAAGGAAGGCAAGAGAGGGGTGAGGTAAGTGTACGTGAAAAGATTCCCCCAACTCTTTACAATGTGGATTCCCTCTTGATAGTATGGGTTCCCTACGATCAAAAGAGATAAAATGCGTAGATAACACCGTCTTTGATCTTTTCCTTTCAGAGAGAATAGCTAACTGAAGTAGGCCTAAATACCGAAAACCTGAAACACTTAGTACAAGATTAGACCAACAAAGGGTCGTCATCATCATCCAAAACTCAAAGTAGGGAAATGCCCTTACTACATCATTGGATAATAATAGGAAGCATAAAGCACCACGTTCAAGTAGAGTGTACAGCGGGTTGCGGGAGAGTGGACCGCTGTAGATAGATGGGGGAAGGTGATGAAGATGTTGGTGAAGATGAGGGAGGTGTTGGTGTAGATCGCCGTCACATGATGATGGCCCCGGCGGCGTTCCGGCGCCACCGGGATAGAGGGGGAGAGAGCCCCCCTTCTTCTTCTTCTTCCTTGACCTTCGCCCTAGATGGGAGAAGGGTTTCCCTCTGGTCCATGGCCTCCATGGCGGTGGAGGGCGAGAGCCCCTCCAAGATTGGATCTGTCTCTCTGTCTCTCTCAGTTTTCGTGTTCCCTGATTCTGCCCTTTCACCATTTCTTAAATTCCCAGAGATTCGTAACTCGGATTGGGCTGAAATTTGGACAAGATTTTTATCCGGATATTAGCTTTCTTGCGGCGAAAGAAGGGCACCATCCACGTTAAGGGGTGTCCACGAGGGCCCAGGGCGCGCCTGACCCCCTGGGGCGCGCCCCCTTGCCTCGTTGCCCCCTCGGGCATCATCTCGCGTTGATTCTTCTTCCCAAAAATCACATGTATTCCAAAAAAATATCCGTCAGTTTTATCCCATTTGGACTCCGTTTGATATGGATTTTCTGTGAAACAAAAAACATACAACAAACAGGAACTAACACTGGGCACTGGATGAATATGTTAGTCCCCAAAAATCGTATAAAAAGTTGCCAAAAGTATATGAAAGTTGTATAATATTGGCATGGAACAATCAAAAATTATAGATATTACGGAGACGTATCAGCATCCCCAAGCTTAATTCCTGCTCGTCCTCGAGTAGGTAAATGATAAAAAAAATAATTTTTGATGTGGAATGCTACCTAGCATAATCTCGATCATGTAATCTAATTATGGCATGAATATTAAGACACGAGTGATTCAAAGCAATATTCTATCATTTGACATTAAGACAATAATACTTCAAGCATACTAATAAAGCAATCATGTCTTTTCAAAATAACATGGCCAAAGAAAGTTATCCCTACAAAATCATATGGTCTGGCTATGCTCCATCTTCACCACACGAAGCATTCAAATCATGCACAACCCCGATGACAAGCCAAGCAATTGTTTCATACTTTTGATGTTCACAAACCTTTTCAACTTTCATGCAATACATGAGCGTGAGCCATGGATATAGCACTATAGGTGGAATAGAATATGATGGTGGAGGTTGTGTGGAGAAGACAAAAATGGAGAAAGTCTCACATCAACGCGGCTAATCAACGGGCTATGGAGATGCCCATCAATTGATGTCAATGCGAGGAGTAGGGATTGCCATGCAATGGATGCACTAAGAGCTATAAGTGTATGAAAGCTCAAACTGGAAACTAAGTGGGTGTGCATCCAACTTGCTTGCTCATGAAGACCTCCGGCATTTGAGGAAGCCCATCATCGGAATATACAAGCCAAGTTCTATAATAAAAATTCCGACTAGTATATGAAAGTGATAACTCAAGAGACTCTCTATATGAAGAACATGGTGCTACTCTGAAGCACAAGTGTGGTAAAAGGATATTAACATTGTCCCTTCTCTCTTTTCTCTCATTTTTTAATTTTTTTCTTTCTTTTTTTCTTTTTTTGTAGGCTTCTTTCTCCTCTCTCTTTTTGGGGGGCTTCTTTGGCCACTTTTATTTTCATAACCTCACATGGGACAATGTTCTAGTAATTATGATCATCACACTTTTATTTACAACTCGATACTAGAACAAAGATATGACTCTATATGAATGCCTCCGGCGATATACCGGGATGTGCAATGATCTAGCGTAGCAATGACATCAAAAAATGGACAAGCCATGAAAACAACATGCTAGCTATCTTATGATTATGCAAAGCAATATGACAATGAATGCTCAAGTCATGTATATGATGATGATGGAAAGTGGAAATATATCTCGGAATGGCTATGAAATGCCATAATAGGTAGGTATGGTGGTTGTTTTGACGAAGATATGAGGCTTATGTGTGATAGAGTGTATCATATCACGGGGTTTGGATGCACCGGTGAAGTTTGCACCGACTCTCAAGGTGAGAAAGGGCAATGCACGGTACCGAAGAGGCTAGCAATGATGGAAGGGTGAGAGTGCGTATAATCCATGGACTCAACATTAGTCATAAAGAACTCACATACTTATTGCAAAAATATATTAGTCATTGAAACAAAGTACTACGCGCATGCTCCTAGGGGGATAGATTGGTAGGAAAAGACCATCGCTCGTCCCCGACCGCCACTCATAAGGAAGACAATCAATAAATACCTCATGCTCCAACTTCGTTACATAACGGTTCACTGTACGTGCATGCTACGGGAATCACAAACTTCAACACAAGTATTTCTACAACCCAGAACTACCCACTAGCATGACTCTAATATCACCATCTTTATATCGCAAAACTATTGCAAGGAATCAAACATATCATATTTAGTAATCTACTAGTTTTATGTAGGATTTTATGACTAACCATGTGAATGACCAATTCCTGTCATCTCTCTAAATAGATATAAGTGAAGCAAGAGAGTTTAATTCTTTCTACAAAAGATATGCCCATGCTCTAACAAATATAAGTGAAGCAAAAGAGCATTCTACAAATGGCGGTTTTGTAAGTGAAGAGAAACATGCAATCCAAACTTCAAATTATATAAGTGAAGCACATGAAGCATTATATAAAGCCATACTCAAAACATATAAGTGAAAAGCAATGAGCATTCTATTAATCAAACAAGGACTATCTCATACCATCATGGTGCATAGAACAAAAGTGAAAACTAAATGCAAAAGATGCTCCAAGATTTGCACATATCGCATGAACGAAACGAATCCGAAAACATACCGATACTTGTTGAAGAAAGGTGGGATGCCTTCCGGGGCATCCCCAAGCTTAGACGCTTGATTCTCCTTGAATATTTACTTGGGGTGCCTCGGGCATCCCCAAGATTTAGCTCTTGCCTCTCCTCCTTCTCCTCATATCGAGACCTCCTCGATCTTTGATCACTTCATCCACACAAAACTCAATAGAAAGCTCGGTAAGATCCGTTAGTATAATAAAGTAAATCAGTACTCTGAGTACTGTTGCAAACCAATTCATATTTTGTTTTTGCATTGTAGCTACTGTAATATAACTTTTACATGGCTTAATCCACTGATAGAAATCGATAGTTTCATCAAAACAAGCAAACTATGCATAAAAAACAGAATCTATCTTAAATAGGATAGTTTGTAATAATCTGAACATTCGCCATACTTATGGTACTCCAAAAATTCTGAAACAATTTCGAAAAATAAGCAATTTGTATATAAAGACAGCGCAAAAAGTTTGAGAACTGTTTGACATTCCAGTAAAAAATGTAAAATCGCGCACTACAGCCAAAGTTTCTGTCTTGCACCACACAAACCAACAAGCAATATAAACATCCTATAGGCAAATATTGGCACATTATTTTTATTTTTAAACTTTATAAAAGCACACAACAGAAATAAATGACTCTCTAAAACTTCTGGGTTGTCTCCCTAGCAGCGCTTTCTTTAAATCCATTAAGCTAGGCATAAAGTGCTCAAGTAATGGATCCACCTGGATCCCAAGGTATATCAAAGCGAATTTTTATTAACAATGATTTGTGATTTAGGAGTGAGCACAAAGTAACATATATCATGCAACAACGAAGTCTAACTCTCTTCCTATGCATTAGCATGTCATAAAAGAACAATTCATGCACACTTAGTAAAGGCTAATGCATAGTATATACAGTTTCTTGCAATTTTATCATATTGGAAACATCGAGAGGTGGAGATGTAGTTCCTCTATCATAATAATTGCAAGTAGGAGCAGCAAGCACATGCATATTATATTCATCAAAATTATCATGTGCAGTGATAAAATGCAACCCATCAATATAATCCTTAATAAGGGCAAACTTCTCCGATATAGTGTAGTCGGGATAATTCAAAAGGATAATAGGACTATCATGCGTGAGTGCAATAGCAACAATTTCATGTTTAACATAAGGAACTATAGCAAGTTCATCTCCATAAGCATAATTCATATTGGCATCTTGGCCACAAGCATCATCAAAACGGGATATTTCAAAAGAATCAACGGGATCATTACAATCACCATAGCATTCATCCTTCGGTAAATTAGAAGGGAAATTAAACAATGTGTGAGTTGAAGAGTTACTCTCATTAGAAGGTGGGCATGGGTAGCTAATCCGCTCTTCCTCCTTTTGTTCTTCGCTCTCCTCATCATCTTTTTCATCCAATGAGCCCACATTTTCATCAATTCCTTCTTCCATAGACTCCTGCAAAATATTAGTCTCTTCTTGGACAGTGGAGGAGTCCTCAATATATGGTTTAACATAGGCATTAGAAGCATAATTATCATAACAATATTTAAGTTTGGAAAAAAAATTCATATTTGTAAAGAGTAGCATCATACTTTTCAATCAAATAAGCAATTTCATAAGAACCCTTAAAAGCACAAATTCTTCAATTTGTTGAACATCATAGTAATTATAAACACCCTTAGCATACGAAGATACGATTCCATTATCACTAAACTCACATTGGTAGGGAAGGTGTTTCTTAGGGTTTTTAGAACAACAAGTAACATCATATATTTCACATAAATTCCAAGCATAACATTGCAAACGATGAATTTGATCCAGTAAAAGTTTCCCTTTTTGAGATAAGCGATGTCGCACATAACAAGCATGCTCATCTAAAGATTTGCCCTCAACTAAGCTAGTTGGGATTTCAGCACGAGCACATAGGGATCGAAGATGATCCAAGTAAAAAGCTTCAGGAGTGTGGTAGATTTTGAGTGCTTCTTCAACCATTGGTGTAGTAGGTACAACTAATTTTTTGGTATTTCGTGTTCCATATCCATAACTTAGTGATGAAGCAAACAAGCAAACACGAGAATATTCACCCCATGCTATAACTCCCCAGCAACGGCACCAGAAAAAGGTCTTGATAACCCACAAGTATATGGGATCAATTGTAGCCTCTTTCGATAAGTAAGAGTGTCGAACCCGACGAGGAGCTAAAGGTAGAACAAATATTCCCTCAAGTTCTATCGACCACCGATACAACTCTACGCAAGCTTAACGTTCGCTTTACCTAGAACAAGTATGAAACTAGAAGTACTTTGTAGGTGCAACGGGATAGGTTTGCAAGAATATAAAGAGCACGTAAATAAAAACTAGGGGCTGTTTTAGGTAAAGAAGCAATAAAGTTAGTATAGAGAGTGTGGAAAAGTGGTGGTAGGAGTTGCGAGATTGTCCCTAAGAAATTGACTACTTTAATAGACCGATAGCAAGTTTTATGTGGGAGAGGCCACTGCTAGCATGTCATCCCTGACTTGGAATTCTATGCACTTATGATTGGAACTATTAGCAAGAATCCGCAACTACTAACGTTCATTAAGGTAAAACCCAACATAGCATTAAGATATATTGGTCCCCCTTCAATCCCGTATGCATTAATTCCTATGCTAGGTTGAAGCTTCTGTCACTCTTGCCCTCCAATACATAGTCCTATCAACATACAACTAACCCTACGGTGTGATCAACATGCGCGCTCATATGATGGGCACCAAAGGATAGCAACATAACCACAAGCAAATTAAACCAATCATAGCAATTGACCAATTACCCATAGGACAACGAAAATCTACTCAGACATCATACGATGGCAACACATCATTGGATAATAATATGAAGCATAAAGCACCATGTTCAAGTAGAGGGTACAGCGGGTTGCGGGAGAGTGGACCACTGTAGATAGATGGGGAAGGTGATGAAGATGTTGGTGAAGATGACGGAGGTGTTGGTGTAGATCGTCGTCACACGATGATGGCCCCGGCGGCGTTCCGGCGCCACCGGGAGAGAGGGGGAGAGAGCCCCCCTTCTTCTTCTTCCTTGACCTTCTCCCTAGATGGGAGAAGGGTTTCCCCTCTGGTCCATGGCCTCCATGGCGGCGGATGGTCGAGAGCCCCTCCAAGATTGGATTTGTCTCTCTATCTCTCTCTGTTTCTGCGTTTCCTGATTCTGCCCTTTCACCGTTTCTTGAATTCCCAGAGATCCGTAACTCCGATTGGGCTGAAATTTGGACACGATTTTTATCCGGATATTAGCTTTCTTGCAGCGAAAGAAGAGCACCAACCGTCTTACAAGGTGGCCACGAGGGCCCAGGGCGTGCCCCCTGCCTCGTGGCCCCCTCGGGCATCGTCTCGGGTTGATTCTTCTTGCCAAAAAATCACATATATTCCAAAAAAATCTCTGTCAGTTTTCATCCTGTTTGGACTCCATTTGATATGGATTTTCTGCGAAACAAAAAGCATGCAACAAACAGGAACTAGCATTGGGCACTGGATCAATGTGTTAGTCCCCAAAAATAGTATAAAAAGTTGCCAAAAGTATATGAAAGTTGTATAATATTTGCATGGTACAATCAAAAATTATGGATATGACGGAGACGTATCAGGAAGCGTTGATGAGCCCAGATTCCGCAAAATGGCTTGAGGCCATGAAATTTGAGATGGGGTCCATGTATGAGAACAAAGTCTGGACTTTGGTTAACTTGTCCAATGATTGGCAAGCCATTGAGAATAAATGGATCTTAAGAGGAAGACAAGCGCTAATAGTAGTATTACTATATACAAAGCTCGAATTATCGCAAAAAGGTTTTCGACAAGTTCAAGATGTTGACTACGATAAGATTTTCTCACTCATAGCGATGCTTAAGTCTATCCGAATCATGTTAGCAATTGCCACATTTTATGAAATCTGGCAAATGGATGTCCAAACTGCATTCCTTAATGGATTTCTTAAAGAAGAGTTGTATATGATGCAACAAGAAGGTTTTGTCAGTCCTAAAGGTGCTAACAAAGTGTGCAAGCTCCAGCGATCCATCTATGGACTGGTGCAAGCATCTCGGAGTTGGAATATATGCTTTGATAAAGTGATCAAACCATTTGGTTTGATACAGACTTGCGGTGAAGCCTGTATTTACAAGAAAGTGAGTGGGAGCACTACAGCCTTTCTAATAAGTATATGTGGATGACATATTGTTGATCATAAATGATGTAGAATTTTCTGGAAAGCATAAAGGAGTGTTTGAAAGGAGTTTTTCAAAGAAAGACCTCGGTGAATCTACTTACATATTGAGCATCAAGATCTATAGAGATAGATCAAGATGCTTGATATATTTTTCAATGAGTAAATACCTTGACAAGATTTTGGAGTAGTTCAAAATGAAACAGTCAAAGAAGGAGTTCTTGCCTATGTTGCATGGTCTGAAGTTGAGTAAAGAATAAAAATCCGACCACGGCAGAAAATAGAAAGAAAATGAAAAGTCATTTCCTATGCCTCAGCCATAGGTTCTACAAAGTATGCTATGCTATGCACCAGACCTATTGTGTACCTCACCAAGAGTTTGGCAAGAGGGTACAATAGTGATCCAGGAATGGATCATTGGACATCGACCAAATTATCCTTAGTGGAATAAGGATATGTTTCTCGGTTATGGAGGTGACAAAAAGTTCTTCATAAAGAGTTACATCGATGCAAGTTTTTACACCAATCTGGATGACTCTGAGTCTCAATCTGGATACATATTGAAAGTGGGAGCAATTAGCTAGAGTAGCTCCGTGCAGAGCATTCTAGACATAGAAAATTTGCAAAATACATACGGCTCTGAATGTGGCAGACCCATTGACTAAATTTCTCGCACAAGAAAAACATGATCACTCTTTGGGTGTTAATCATATAGCAATGTGAACTAGATTATTGACTCTCGTAAACCCTTTGGGTATTAGTCACATGGAGATGTGAACTAATCACATAAAGATGTGAACTATTGGTGTTAAATCACATGACGATGGGAAATAGATTATTGACTCTAGTGCAAGTGGGAGACTGAAGGAAATATGCCCTAGAGGCAATAATAAAGTTGTTATTTATATTTCCTTATATCATGATAAATGTTTATTATTCATGCTAGAATTGTATTAACTGGAAACTTGATACATGTGTGAATACATGCATAGACAAACAGAGTGTCCCTAGTATGCCTCTACTTGACTAGCTCGTTAATCAAAGATGGTTAAGTTTCCTAGACATGGACATGTGTTGTCATTTGATGAACGGGATCACATCATTAGAGAATGATGTGATGAACTAGAACCATCCGTTAGCTTAGCACTATGATCATTTAGTTTATTGATATTGCTTTCTTCATGAATTATACATGTTCCCATGACTACGAGATTATGCAACTCCCGAATACCGGGGGAACACTTAGTGTGCTATCAAATGTCACATGTAACTGGGTGATTATAAAGATGCTCTACAGGTGTCTCCGATGGTGTTTGTTGAGTTGGCATAGATCGAGATTAGGATTTTTCACTCCGATTGTCGCAAAGGTATCTCTGGGCCCTCTCGGTAATGCACATCACTATAAGCCTTGCAAGCAATGTGACTAATGAGTTAGTTGCGGGATAATGCATTACGAAACGAGTAAAGAGACTTGCCGGTGACGAGATTGAACTAGGTATGATGATACCGATGATCGAATCTCGGGCAAGTAACATACCGATGACAAAGGGAACAACGTATGTTGTTATGTCGTTTGACCGATAAAGATCTTCACAGAATATGTAGGAACCAATATGAGCATCCAGGTTCTGCTATTGGTTATTGACCGGAGATGAGTCTCGGTCATGTCTACATAGTTATCGAACCCGTAGGGTCTGCACGCTTATCGTTCGATGATGATATGTATTGTGAGTTATGTGATTTGATGTACCGAAGGTTGTTCGGAGTCCCGGATGTGATCACGGACATAACGAGGAGTCTCGAAATGGTCGAGACATAAAGGTTGATATATTGGATGGTTATATTCGGACACCGGAATGGTTCCAAGGTGTATCGGGTATTTATCGGAGTGCCGGAAGGGTTATCGGAACCACCGGGGAAGTTATGGGCCTTATTGGGCCTTAAGGGAGAGAGAGGGACCAGCCAACAACTGGCGTGCCCCCACCATGGGCCTAGTCCGAATTGGACTAGGGGGAGGGGCGGCACCCCCTCCTTCCTTCTCCTTACCCTCTCCTTCCTTCTTCTCCTAGTAGGACTAGCAAAGGGGGGTCCAACTCCTACTAGGAGTAGGATTGCCCCCCTTGGGCGCGCCCCATAAGGTCGGCCGGCCTCCCCCTTTATCCTTTATATACGGGGGTAGGGGCACCCTAGAACACACAAGTTGAGAATTGTTTTAGCCGTGTGCGGTGCCCCCCTCCACAGAAACACACCTCGGTCATATTATCGTAGTGCTTAGGCGAAGCCCTGAGTCGGTAAGTTCATCATCACCGTCACCATGTCGTTGTGATGGCGAAACTCTCCCTTGACCTCAGCTGGATCTAGAGTTCACAGAGCTGAGCGTGTGCAGATCGCGGAGGTGTCGTGCATTCGATACTTGATCGGTTGGCGATTCTTAAACGCTTGCGCTTTCAGTCTACGAGGGTATGTGGACACACTCTCCCCGCTCGTTGCTATGCTTCTCCTAGATAGATCTTGCGTGATCATAGGCAATTTTTTTGAAATACTACATCCCCAACAATAGGAGGTGTCGTGCGGACAGCTACTTGACTGAACGGTGGCGCCCCCAATGGCTCCTCGCCCCTGTCGACCTCCTCGACGCCCACGAGCTCTGCCATGGCTATCGCCAAAGCTTGGATGAGTTCTCCCAGATCCTCGGCAGTCAGCATGGCCCAATCAAAGGCCTTATCACGGGCAAGTTCCGTTCCAATGGCAAGGACCGAGCCAAGCTTGACGAGTGGTTCTGA